>NW_021143627.1:0-50062 GCF_004193775.1 Glycine soja
CTCAATGGCCCCGATGACATCTATTCCCCACATGGAGAAAGGCCAAGGGGCGGACATGACATTCAGGGGATGCGGTGGGGCATTGACATTATCCGCGAATGCTTGACATTTGTGGCACTTCCTCACATGGACACAACAATCACTTTCCATGGTAAGCCCAGTAATAACCTGCTCTTAAGATCTTCCTGGCCATAGCATGCCCGTTGGCGTGTGTTCCAAACGAGCCCTCATGGACTTCCTCGATCATGTGATTTGCCTCCTTGGCATCCACACATCGCAGGAGTGTTCATGTCGTGATTTCTCTTATACAGTGTGCCTCCGCTCATGAAGAAACTGGCTGCCAACCTCCTCAATGTCCTTTTATCGTTGTCGGCAATCTCTGGCGGGTATTCTTTGCTTACGACATATTGCTTGATGTCGTAACACCAAGGCTTTCCGTCCCGTTCCTCTTCCACTTGGCAACAATGTTGCGGGTTTGCCACGACACTGAAATTCAATGTAGGGTAGGTCCCCGTGCGGTGTTAGCTGGAACATAGATGCCAACGTAGCAAGTGCATCCGCCATTTGATTTTCCTCGCGGGGAACATGATGGAAGGAGATCTCATCGAAAGTTTTAGCCAATTCCTTGATGTAGGCTTTGTAGGGTATCAGCTTGGGATCTCTAGTTTCCCATTCCCCTCTCAGCTGATGGATTACCAACGCTGAGTCGCCGTACACCTTGAGTAGTTTGACATTGGAGTCAATTGCTGCCTGGGCGGCTAGGGCACATGCTTCATATTCGGCCATGTTGTTGGTGCAGTCGAATCCTAGCCTGGCTGTGAAAGGTACACATTGATTGTCCGGAGAGATCAACACTACCCCAACGCCATGACCTAGAATGTTTGACGCTCCGTCAAACCATACAGTCCATTTGTCCCGATCTTCGTCCAACTTTTCTCGAACAAGGCCATGATGTCCTCATCCGGGAATTCCGGATGCATGGGCTGGTAGTCGTTAAGAGGCTGTTGGGCCAAATAATCTGCCAAAGCGCTTCCTTTTATCGCCTTTTGGGTGACGTAGACTATATCAAACTCAGATAGCAAGACTTGCCACCGGGCGATTCGTCCTGTGAGAGCTGGCTTTTCAAAGATGTACTTGACCGGGTCCATTTTGGATATCAACCAGGTAGTATGGCTCAGCATGTACTGCCTTAAGCGATGGGACACCCATACTAAAGCACAACACGTTCTTTCGAGCAAGGAGTAATTCATCTCACAGGTCGTGAACTTCTTACTTAGGTAGTAAACAGCGCGCTCTTTCTTCCCGGATTCGTCATGTTGCCCCCAGCATACACCCCATTGATTCGTCCAAGATTGTCATGTACAAAATGAGAGGCCTTCCAGGTACTGGTGGCATAAGCACGGGAGGATTCATTAGGCACTTTTTGATCCTTCCAAAAGCCTCTTGGCAATCCTCATTCCACCGATCAGTTTGGTTTTTGCGCAAGAGTTTAAACAACGGCTCACAAATGGCGGTGAGCTGCGATATGAATCTGGCAATATAATTCAAGCGCCCCAGGAAACCTCGGACTTGCCTCTCTGTACGGGGTTCCGGCATCTCAAGGATAGCCTTCACTTTTTCGGGGTCTACCTCTATCCCTTTCTGGCTTACAACGAAACCAAGCAATTTCCCTGATTTGACCCCAAAGGTACACTTAGCGGGGTTCAACCTTAATTGATATTTCTTAAGCCTTTCGAACAACTTCCGCAGGTTGACAAGGTGTTCTTCCTCAGATTTAGATTTAGCAATTATGTCGTCCACGTAGACCTCGATCTCTTGATGCATCATATCATGGAACAAAGCTACCATGGCCCGTTGATAAGTTGCCCCGGCATTCTTGAGTCCAAAGGACATCACCTTGTAACAGAACGTTCCCCACAGCGTGACGAAAGTAGTCTTTTCCATATCCTCGGGCGCCATCTTTATCTGATTGTAACCAGAGAAACCGTCCATGAAGGAAAATAAAGCGAAATTGGCCGTGTTATCTACGAGGATATCGATGTGTGGTAAAGGAAAATTGTCCTTGGGACTGGCCCGATTCAGGTCCCGATAATCTACACACATTCGTACTTTCCCATCTTTTTTAGGAACTGGTACGATGTTGGCCACCCATTCTGGATACCGAGCGACGGCCAGAAATCCAGCGTCAAATTGCTTCTTCACTTCTTCTTTTATCTTCAAGGATGTTTCGGGCTTCATCCTCCTTAGTTTCTGTTTTACCGGGGAACACCCGGGATTTAGAGGTAATCGGTGCTGCACAATGTCAGAACTCAAACCGGGCATATCTTGGTATGACCAAGCAAAGATGTCTTGGTAGTCTTTTAGCAGGATTATTAATTCTTCACGGATAGGTGCGGTAATGCCTGTACCTATCTTTACTTCCCTCTTTCCACTGCCAATACCTAAGTCTACTAGCTCTGTTTCTTCTTGATGAGGCCCCATTTCTTGGTCCTCATGGGCGACCATTCTTTCTAGTTCCGAAGGAAGTCCCACATCCTCATCTCCTTCATCTTCCGTTTGATTCATTTCTTGCTCAAAGTTGATAGACGGGTCGCAGGTATTAGTACCTTCGGGGGACTCGTCATCGAATCTGCCGTTTTAGAAAAAGAAGTAAACATGCAAATGAATGAGAATGGGTAGAGACCAGGAACAGATGAAGAAAGATCCTTGTATTATAAATTCAAACACAAAAGACACAAAGCCTTAGCAAAATGAAAACTCTAAAGCCTAGGCCCAACTATAGAGCTTTTAAAACCGTAAAGGTTTACATTATGCTTGTTGCGTAAATGCCGGGGCGTTCCTCCACTCGCCAATTTCCCAGCTGGAAATCAGGAGAGCATGGTCGTACCAAATCCAAAGTACTCGGAATATCATCTTCGCATATCGCGAACGCTTGACCTTTGTCTCCCGAACCCGCGCTTATAAAGCTTCTACTTATGTGGCAGGGCGGGCTTCCTTCACCTTCTTGTCTCCAACGCGAACTTTGACCATTGTTCTTCCTTCCCGCGATGCTTCTTTTCATGTCTGCCTGAGTGGGCTTATAGCCTAAACCATACTTCCCACGATTACCTTGGGTATTTATCAGTCTAGTTATGCCGCCGTTGTTTTTTCCTAAACCCATCCCGGGCTCATAACCGTTCCCCAACATAACTCGGGCCATCATTACCGCTGCATCGGACAGACTAGGCTGCCCAAAGAGGGAGTCCACGGAGGAAATGCTGACCACCTCAAAAGACTGGAAAGCAGTTTCTAACGATTCTTCTGCGGCTTCCACATAAGGCATGGAGGATGGGCAGCTTACCAAGATATCTTCCTCGCCTGACACGATGACCAAGTGCCCTTCTACTACGAATTTCAGCTTTTGGTGGAGCGTAGACGGCACGACTCCCACTGAGTGGATCCACGGGCACCCCAACAGGCAGCTGTAGGGGGGGTTAATATCCATTATTTGGAAGGTGACTTGACAGGTGTGAGGGCCTATTTGTACTGGGAGATCGATCTCTCCCCTAACCTCTCGGCGAGTGCCGTCGAAGGCCCGAACCACCATTGAACTCGGTTTTAAGTGGGAAACATTGAATGGTAACTTCTCCAAAGTGCTCTTAGGCATCACGTTTAAACTGGAACCATTATCGATGAGTACCTTGGCTACGATATGGTCCATACACTTGACTGACACGTGTAAAGCCTTATTATGCCCTCTCCCCTCGGCGGGGATTTCTTCTTCGGCGAAGGCAAGATAGTTGTTGGCAGTGATATTGTTGACCAGCCCTCCGAAACCTTCTACCGAGATATCTTGGGCCACGTGAGCCTCGTTCAGCACTTTTACTAGCAGAGCCCGATGAGGCTCGGAGCTCATAAGTAACTCCAGCAGCGAGACCCTAGCCGGGGTTTTGTTGAGCTGTTCGATAACCTTGAATTCACTCTGCTGAATTATGCGAAGGAACTCGCTGGCTTCCTCTAGCGACACCTCCTTTCTACCATCCTTTTTCTCTGGGGGCCCCTTTGCTGGAATATCTTTATTCGAAGCGTGGGGTGCTTCGCCATCTTGTTCCTCCACCACTTTTCCTTTTCCTTTGACGTCGGCGGGTTGGACTGGTAGGTCCGGAGGTGCGAACACACGACCACTACGGGTCACACCACTCAGCCCCGTGATATTTGTTACTTTAGCTGACAGCGAGCTGACGTCAGTGACTTCTTCTTCCTTCTTCCCCGAAGGTGTATATCTCCACGGGACCGCGTGACTATTTTGATACGGGAAAGGAACAGGTTTGGCCATTAAGGGGTGCCCGGGCTTTTGCGAGGCTGCACTTTTAGTGAAGTATATCACCAAGGGTTTGGGCTTCGCAACACCGCTCCCCTCCGTAGATTGCATGCATATATGCTGCTCTTCTTTTCCTTCAATGCCGACTTCTAGTCGACCTTGGTCTATCATCCGCTGTAACAATTCCTCTACTTCCAAACACGTCTCCATGTCATGCATCTCGCCGGAATGTAGCAGACAGGAATCCTCCTTACACCCACTATGGGGAATTACACCTCCCTTTTGTAGGGCCTCAAAGATAAACCTCCTAGGGGTTGCCACATCTCTTAAAGGTTTAGACCTGTGGGGCCTATCGGATTCAACTGCATTAACTGCTCCCCCTCCATGATTGGCGAGCGGGTTGGTCCTCACATTGGGCCGATCCTCTTGGAAAGTCAGCCATCCGGCATCCATTAAATGTTGGACCTTGTATTTAAGGGCCAAGCATTTTTCGACAGAATGCCCCGGGACACCCCCATGGTACTTGCAAGTTGCATTAGGGTCATACCACTTCGGGAAAGGGGGTTCGAGGACCCTTCCGGGAGTTACCACGGCCAAATGATTGGCGATGAGGGATGGTAGAAGATCTTCGTACGTCATTGGGAGCGGGGTGAATTCCGGCAATGGCCTCGGAGGGAAGTTCCTTGTCGTGTTGGAATTACCGGCCGGTCGAGTCATGTTCGGAGTTGGAACTTGGGGAGCTTCCCTCTGGGTGGGTGCTTTAGGCTGCACGGGTGTTGAACTAGAGGCGTTCCCAGCATGAGCCGAGAAGCTTGGGTGATGTTGCGCGTACTGATGGGTACCATGAGGTGTTTGCTGGGGTTTGACCCACGCGGGTGTTGAAGAGACGGCATGGGCATCTCCTTCCTTCCTTTTTGCCCCTGTTGCCCCGATTCTTTTGTCATTCACGTTTGTGGAGGAAACGTAATCAAACTTTCCTCTCTTCAATCCAACCTCGATTCTTTCCCCGGCAAACACCAGATCCGCAAAGCTGGACGGCATGTAACCCACTAGCTTCTCATAGTAGAACACTGGCAGAGTGTCTACCATCATGGTGATCATCTCTCTCTCAACCATGGGAGGAGCTACTTGTGCCGCCAAATCCCTCCATCGCTGCGCATATTCTTTAAAGGTTTCACCCTCTTTCTTGAACATATTCTGCAGTTGAGTACGGTCAGGAGCCATATCAGAATTGTACTGATACTGTCTTAGGAAGGCGGTAATCAGATCCTTCCAAGTACGGATACGGGAAGCTTCCAAATTAGTGTACCACACTACCGCAGCTCCGGCCAAGCTATCCTGAAAGAAGTGTATCAACAGCTTTTCATCTTTAGAATGGGCGCCCATCTTACGGCAGTACATTTTGAGATGGTTTTTGGGACAAGTTGTCCCTTTATACTTGTCGAAGTCCGGCACTTTGAACTTCGGGGGAATAACAACATCGGGTACTAAGCAAAGATCCGTCATGTCTGCAAACGGATAGTCCCCAAATCCTTCCACAGCCCTCAATCTTTCCTCAAGGAGATCGAGCTTCCTCCTTTCTTCAGTTGCCGGGGGCGGCCCTTCCATAGACAAAACTATTGGCGATGCTGCGATGTTGGGTTGAGGCAACGTGCCTGGTGCCGGCCCTTCAGGGATCGGGGGATAAAACTCGACATCCCTCCGAGCATAATCTTGAGGGTCTTTATGGACTTCGTCGGGCTGCTGAGGAGGCTCTTTTTCATGGACGGGAGAAGCAATGTGGCCCGCATCTTCTTGCAAGATGGGTGGTGAATAGTTGGGCGGCAATCCATAAGGGTAAGCCGCTCGGTTGTATCCCAGGTGAGGGCTGCCATCGTGCCCCAGTGTGTCCCTTCCCCGTCCTACTATGTTTGAGGGAGGATGGTGCGTAGTTGCCAAGAGAGTCGGGTCTGCTTCGGCAGCCGAACTGACAGCGGCGGCAGTGGCCGCGTTCTTCTCCATGAGCTGCTTCATACCTAACATGGCCTCCATCATGGAGGCCATTTGTTCTTTCAGAGCCGACATGTCGGCTTTCATCTGTTCCTGCGTCTCCTCTTGATCACCCATCGTTCTAGATTTGGATCTGGTGCGATAGGGATCCCTTGCGGCGCGTTTAGTTATGGTGTTTTTTCCTAAAAAACCAAACGTGAGGAGTGGGTAAAGAAAGAAAATGCATGCTAGAGATGAGATGTAGGAGTGATTTGATTTGCACAAGCTTTTTGGAGTAGAAACATGGGACCAACTCATTTTATTTCAAAAAGGAAGTCATATCTAGTCAAGGTCTGAGAGACCATACAAGTTTCCTAACGATTTCTAATTATGTGGGCCATTAAGTCTATCATATGCTGGCAATAGCCGAGAAGCCCATGAATCTCTTCGGGGGCGGAGTAGGTGTCTGCCATCGCCTTGGCCTTGGCTAACAATCGGGGAAGTTCTTGACTCCCGTTCAAGGTAAGAGCAAACCGATCCATCCACATGGTTGCCTCTTGGTGTAAAGAGTCGATCACCCTTCCTCTAGCCTCTTTTTCCGCGTATACTTGGGCATACTCATCCGCGATTCTATGCTCGTGGGCCGTGGCTAGACCTAACTCTTCTTGGTACTTGGCGATGATAGCTAACATGTTGGTCTCTGTCTCGCATAAACGCTGAGACAAGCTTCTTTTGGACCTTGAACAAGCAATCAACTCCTCTTTCAGAACCATGCTATGTGCTCGCGACTGGTCCCTTTCTTCCCTTCGCAACTTGAGTTCATTATTGCTACCCCATAGAGCTCCGCGAAATTTGTTCCGGCCATACTCTTCCTTGCGAGCCCTCTTGGTCTCTTGTTCAAGGGCTCTTGCGGTAATTGCATTCTCTTCCCGTAACCCGGCACACTCCTTCCGAACGTGTGTAGCAGCCAACTTGAACTTCTCCTTGGCGAGTTTTGCCTTTCCTAACTCGCTTTTGAGAGCTTGGACTTCTTCGTCCTCTTCCGGTGCTTCAAAATTCTCTTCGCTGACGACTTTTAACTTGGCGAGCCAATCTAAACCTCGTATGCGAACTTTCAGCCATTCGTGGTACCCACCAATGATGCCATTACGAATGCCTCTAAGCTCTTGATCTTTCCTTAACGGGGTTTCCCATGCCTTATGGATTCTTTGTATAGTCTTGGAATTTTGTGCGCCGAGATCCCTCACAAGGAAAGGAGACATGCTTTCTTCCGTCGGTGCTCCCCTCATGGGGTACCCTAGTTGTCTTATAGCGAGCGTGGGATTGTAATTAATACAACCCCTCGTTCCTACCAGCGGAATGTTTGGGTATCTTCCACATGAGAAAAGGACTCCTTCTTTTCCTTCCTTCCATCGGGGGAACCAACTGATTGTTCTACCTCCTATCCCGGCCATGAGCTGGTCCCAATCCATTCTCCTCTTTTCAGTACACGAGCGATGGCTCAGGAGCGGACATGGATGTCTTGTGTCTTGTTGGAACAAGTGTGAAACCAACCAAACACAGAGGGCGGGTAAGCAACAGATGATCCGTGCGCTACTCTTCTCGCACCTTCGGTCAAATGTGTCAAATAGATCTGCCAAGACAGCTACCACCGGACTTTCCTTGCTATGGTGGTAGGCAAGGAAAGCGTCGATTGCTGCTAGGTCTACCAAACCATCCACGTTTGGAAAGAGGACGACCCCAAAAATTAGCAAAGCTAACACATCCATAAACGGAACCCAGTCTCCTTGATTGGCCATACCCCTCGCCTTGTCTTCTAGGTACTTCTGTGGTAGGCCCGCTATGCCGTTCCGAGTCTGTTTTATGCGGTCCAAACCTCTTGCTGAATCCTTGACCGCAGTTGCGATTCTGCTCAAAGAGGGGAGACATCCGGAGGAAAGATATGGTTTTCTTCCCCCGAGAGGACATCCTAGAATTTCTTCAAATTCTTCAATGGTTGGTACTAATTGGAAGTCTCCGAATGTGAAGCATCTCAAAGGCTGGTCGTAGTATTGGGTGAGTGATGCAATGGCTTCTATGGACACCTCTGCTATGGTCAACTCTAAGATCTTTCCGTAAGTCTTGCGGAAGGCTTGCATTTGGAGGGGTTCCATCAACCGCCCTAATTCCTTGATGCTGGTGGTATCTGGGCTTTTGACCTTGACTTGGTAGAACCTCTTGCCGGTTTGATTTGTTCCCATGCTTACTAAAGTGAGACAAAAGCTGGTGCAAATCAAAACTCCGGTATCTCATGGGTGGGATGGATGAATGCATGAAGAGATGCATATGACACTGATGCAATTTACGAATACGGGGGTCCGGGGAATTTGTCACCTTCTTAGATACGACATCTAGGGGTAGCGAAATGCCCCAACGCACGTTTTTAAGAAGGCGACACGGACCCTCCGTTGGTTTGTTTACAGTAGGGATCAAGACAGAACCCATATGCAATGCCTATGCAAAAGACACAATGCGGGAATGTGCACAGTATGACAATATTTACCGAACATAAGCAAAAGGGTATATGATATTCATGCATGGCAGTGTGAAAAATGGCACGTAGCGTGTTTGCTTCGTGCCCCTATTGAAGGGACCTATAAGGGAGAGAACTAACTAGGCTTTTAGCAATAATCCCCAAGGTAGTTATATCTCTCTTGATGGTTTCTAGAGGTATCATCCCCTTTGACGAACATATTGTAGCAGTAGGGACTACTAGCAACAATAGGTTTTCAAAGAGAAAAGCTCTAGATGAGGGTTCACTGTAATCAAGCAAGTCGGAGACCTAGCATGATTACAGATTCACCTCCACTCCTTATGCTCCCATGAACCCGGGTATAGGGCCCTTTTTCACTCACAGTGTGTGCAAATAGTGTTGGTGTTTGTGTGCATCAAATGAATAAATATTTACTTCATGCATACATTTAAAACGCACTAAAAGCAACAAAGAGTTTATATACACAAGAACATAATGAAAGGAAACCAACAAAGGGGTAAGTCACGGTAAAACATTGCACAAAATTAAATGGCCTAACTCTCTAAAAACAGTCCCCAGTGGAGTCGCCAACTGTCGCAACCTACCCTTCGGCGGGAGGGCGACGCGTGACTCGCGGGATGCGTGTTCCACGAAAGGAATACGCGCGGAGTCGCCACCAACGTTTATTTGAGGAAAACGTCGGAAAAACCGGAAAAGACGCGATCTACGAACTTTTTAGTGAAAGGTTCGGGAGTTGTATTTACGCGCGGGGAAGGTATTAGCACCCCACACGTCCGCCCCAAGGGACGGCAGCCTTTAATCGAATGTGCAAACATGACTTTGATTTTTTTATGTTCCCTTTTTATGTCTCTATATCCTTCATACCCGTTTTATATTTTCTCTTTTTGTGGTCGACAAGGGTGTTTCCCTTTGCTCCTACGTATTCCTCAATTTGGGATGAGAAAATCAGACCTACGTAGTTCTTTTTTATCAAGTGATTCTTTTTTACTTTAAGAGGTGATCATTTTAAGGCGTTGGACCTTAAAAATGATCCATTTTACTTAGTGAAAAAAAAAAAGAAATGACAAACTTCAAAAGCCTATTTTTATGGACGAGCTTGACTAGGCGAATTGATTTTAGCTTTTAGTTTCACTTTAGTTATTAATCAATTCGATTAAGAATGAGAAATCCCAAAGAGAAAACGTCCGATTGATTTTCCGCTTTATTTTACTAAAAGATGTCTTTTTGATTATTATATTATTTTTTTACCTCTTTTTGATTTCCAACGTGGTTACGGCACGACCGAACGGTCGGAATTTATTTTAACCGAAGTTAATGGATAATACAATTCAAACGTTCGGTGGAAATTTATTTTATTTTTAAGTTAAGCGAGAAATGACTTAAGTAAAATGGCTTAAGCACGTCAACAGGGGGTATAAAAAGTAAACAAAACGAGAATAAAAATGCACGAAACACAATGTGGACCACTACGGGCACATAGAATGAATCAAAAAGCTTGGTTCGAGGTACTTACCCGTTGAAGATCGAAGAACAATGAAGAACGAATGAAGAACGTCGAAGAACGGTTGAAATCTTTGCGAAATTCCTCACGGAAAACGTTACGGAAACGTTTCGGAAGCGCCTCGGCTTAGATTTTCTTCACGGAAACAATTTTTCCAAGCAAATTCGAAAGAGAGAGAAGTGCCAAAGGGGCTGAACCCTTTTCTTCTTCACTCCTCCCCCTATTTATAGCAAAATAGGGGAGGAGCTTGCCACCCAGCTCGCCCAGGCGAGCTCAGCTCGCCCAGGCGAGCTCAGCTCGCCCAGGCGAGCAGGGTTGCTTCCTCCAGAAGCAACCGCCTTCTGGAGGAATATTCCAGAGGGCCCAAGTGGGCCTGGGTGCTATTTGCACCCCCATTTTTACTAAGTACACCCCCCTCTGCTGTATTTTGGTAATTCTTTTTTCGTAAAGTTACGGAAACTTACGAATTTCGTAACGATACTTGTTTTCTTTCCGTAATGTTACGGAACCTTGCGGATTACATAATCATCCCCTTTTCGACTTACGGAATGTTACGGAACCTCACTTAATTATGCAACGATGCTTCCATTTGATTTCCGGTGTGTCACGGAAACTTACGGATTGTGCATCAATATTTTTTTGGTTTTTCGGCATGTCCTGGAATTTCACAAATTGCCTAATGATGGGTGCCAAGCACCTCACGAGGACCAAAGAATGGTCGCACGTCATCGAGCAAAGGTCCCCGGACGAAATTAGGGTATGACACCACCCCACATGAACAAAGAGGAAAAGCCCGAAACACCCAGCTTCCTCTCCAAAAACACCACCCTCGAGAAAATCCTATTGGTCCGTGATCGTACGCTTGATCTTTGATTCGATAGGAAGTCGTGTGCAAAATAGAGTCATGGTGCAGTTATGGTTTGGGAATAGGATAAAACACTTGCCTTGTGATTTTTATACACTATGAGTGATTTATTTTCAGCTTATCCCGATGTTTCCCCTGCATGTTCATTTAAAAGCTAAAAGTTGACGTCCTGCCCTTCATTCTCGGTTACAAGGAAGATTACCCTTGGCACAATTATATTGTTTCTCTAAGATATGGTGCTCTCGCAAATGATTTATTTTTCTTTACAAAAAGCATGTTTGCCTTTCAGGTGGAAAAACCTGGTGGACCCTTCGGTCCCGCCAACCCCCTTTTATCGGAGCCCCATGAATGTTATTGCCTAGCACTGTTCATGTGTCCTCCACCTTCGAGTTTGGAGCTATGTTTCATGATTTCCTAAGTGCGGACCCTCAAGGCAATCCTCCATTCTCCCCCTTTTTCGGAGCCCCATGAATGTTATTGCCTAGCGCTGTTCATGTGTCCTCCACCTTCGAGTTTGGAGCTATGTTTCATGATTGCCTAAGTTCGGACCCTCAAGGAAATCCTCCATTCTCCCCCTTTTTCGGAGCCCCATGAATATTATTGCCTAGCGCTGTTCATGTGTCCTCCACCTTCGAGTTTCGAGCTATGTTTCATGATTGCCTAAGTGTGGACCCTCAAGGCAATCCTCCATTCTCCCCCATTTTTGGAGCCCCAAGAATGTTATTGCCTAGCACTGTTCATGTGTCCTCCACCTTCGAGTTTGGAGCTATGTTTCATGATTGCCTAAGTGCGGACCCTCAAGGCAATCCTCCATTCTCCCCCATTTTTGGAGCCCCATGAATGTTATTGCCTAGCACTGTTCATGTGTCCTCCACCTTCGAGTTTGGAGCTATGTTTCATGATTGCCTAAGTGCGGACCCTCAAGGCAATCCTCCATTCTCCCCCATTTTCGGAGCCCAATGAATGTTATTGCCTAGCGCTGTTCATGTGTCCTCCACCTTCGAGTTTGGAGCTATGTTTCATGATTGCCTAAGTGCGGACCCTCAAGGCAATCCTCCATTCTCCCCCTTTTTCGGAGCCCCATGAATATTATTGCCTAGCGCTGTTCATGTGTCCTCCACCTTCGAGTTTGGAGCTATGTTTCATGATTGCCTAAGTGTGGACCCTCAAGGCAATCCTCCATTCTCCCCCATTTTCGGAGCCCCATGAATGTTATTGCCTAGCACTGTTCATGTGTCCTCCACCTTCGAGTTTGGAGCTATGTTTCATGATTGCCTAAGTGCGGACCCTCAAGGCAATCCTCCATTCTCCCCCATTTTCGGAGCCCAATGAATGTTATTGCCTAGCGCTGTTCATGTGTCCTCCACCTTCGAGTTTGGAGCTATGTTTCATGATTGCCTAAGTGCGGACCCTCAAGGAAATCCTCCATTCTCCCGCTTTTTCGGAGCCCCATGAATGTTATTGCCTAGCGCTGTTCATGTGTCCTCCACCTTCGAGTTTGGAGCTATGTTTCATGATTGCCTAAGTGCGGACCCTCAAGGCAATCCCCCATTCTCCCCCTTTTTTTCGGAGCCCCATGAATGTTATTGCCTAGCGCTGTTCATGTGTCCTCCACCTTCGAGTTTGGAGCTATGTTTCATGATTGCCTAAGTTCGGACCCTCAAGGCAATCCTCCATTCTCCCCCTTTTTTCGGAGCCCCATGAATGTTATTGCCTAGCGCTGTTCATGTGTCCTCCACCTTCGAGTTTGGAGCTATGTTTCATGATTGCCTAAGTGCGGACCCTCAAGGCAATCCTCCATTCTCCACCTTCTTTCGGAGCCCCATGAATGTCATTGCCTAGCGCTGTTCATATGTCCTTCATTATCATGCGCGGAGCCTCTGGTGACTGGGAAATATGTTCTTCTATTGTTTTCCGGATCGGTTCCTTCACCAAACATGTATTTATGTGTATATTATATTCGTTGTTCTTGTTGTTGTTTGTATTTTGTTTTGTGTTGTACAGCAAAAAAGAAGGAGTAGAGACGAGAATCGTCATCACGGAAAGGGCAGGATGGATGAAATCAGTGTCTTATCTTTGCTTTCCTCTTATCTCCGATGAGAGGTAAGTAAAGAGGGGCAACTGTCATACCCTAATTTCGTCCGGGGATTATAATTTGATGATATACAACAATTGATTGGCCGCTTCGAGATATTTGGCACCCTTTGTTGCACAATATGTGAAGTCCTGAGACGTGCTGAAAATCAAAAGGAAGCAGGCTTACGCGATCCGTGAAAATTCTGTGATGTGACGGAAATCGAGAGGAGGTATTTTTCGCAATCCGTGAGTTTTCGTAACTTCTTCAAAAGCTAAAAAAAAGTAAATACATAATCCGTAAGGATTCGTAACCTTGCGGAAGGAAACTAAGTATCGTTACGAAATTCATAAAGTTTCGTAACGTTACGGAAATGAATTACCAAAAAAAAGTAGAAGGGGGGGTGCATTTAGTAAAAAGGGGGTACAAATAGCAATCATGCCCACTTGGGCCTTCCAGATTCTTCCTCCAGAAGGCTGTTGCTTTTGGATGAAGCAACCTTGCTCGCCTGGGCGAGCTGGGTGGCAAGCTCCTCCCCTATTTTGCTATAAATAGGGGGAGGAGTGAAGGGAAAAGGGGTTCAGCCTTCTGGGCACTTCTCATTCTCTCGAAATTGCTGAGGAAAATTATTTCCGTGAAGAAAATCCAAGCCGAGGCGCTTCTGTAACGTTTCCGTGAGTAATTACGCGAAGATTCTCGATCGTTCTTCAACATTCATCGTTCGTTCTTCGTTTTCGTCAGTCTTCAACGGGTAAGTACCTCAAACCGAGCTTTTCATTTCATTCTATGTACCCGTGGTGGTCCACATTTTGTTTCATGTATTTTTATTCTCGTTTTCATTCGCTTTTTATACCCTCTTATGACGTGCTTAAGTCATTTATTTAAGTCATTTCTCGCCTAATCTAAAAATAAAATAAATTTCCACCGATCGTTTGAATTGTATCATCCGTTAATTTTGGTTAAAATGAATTCCGACCGTTCGGTCGTGCCGTAACCACGTTGGAAATCAAAAAAGAGGTAAAATAATAATATAATAATAAAAAAACCACTTTTTAGGGAAATAAAGCGAAAAATCAATCGAACATTTTCTCTTTGGGATTTCTCATTCTTAATTGAATTGACTAATAACTAAAGTGAAACTAAGGCTAAAATCAACTCGCCTAGTCAAGCTCGTCCACAAAAAATAGGGTTTTGAAAGTTTATCATTTCAGTTTCTTACCAAGTAAAATGGATCATTTTTAAGGTCCAACGCCTTAAAATGATCACCTTTCAAGTAAAAAGAATCACTTGATTCACGCATAAGAAAGAACTACGTAGGTCTGATTTCCTCTTCGATGGAGGGTACGTAGGAGCAAAAGCCCTGCTTTTGTCGACCTCAAAAAAAAAAAGAAATAAAAGTTAAGGTAATACAATTTCCACGAATCTAAAAAATAGGTTGTTGTCCTTTGAGACAAACATGAGAGGTGCTAATACCTTCCTCAAGCGTAAATACAACTCCCGAACTTAGAATTTTCATTTTGACCGGTTTCCTTCGGTTTTTCCGATGTTTTCCACAAATAAACGTTGGTGGCGACTCCGTGCATCTTTTCTCCTTTGGAGAGCGCACCCGTGAGCCTCGCCTTCGCTCGCCCGCAAAAGGACATGTTGCGACACTAGGCAACCAATTCATGGGTCTCCGAACAAGATTTCGAGGGTGGAGGATAGGCGAACAGCGCTAGGCAATCAATTCGCTGGGTTCCAGCCTCGATGGTGGAGGACACATGAACAGCGCTAGGCAATCAATTCATGGGTCTCCGAATAAAAGTGGAGAATGGAGGATAGGCGAACAGCGCTAGGCAATCAATTCGCAGGGCTTCAAACTCGTTGGTGGAGGATGCATGAATGACAATCAATTAATAGGGCTCTGAATAAGATTTGAGGGTGAAGGATAGGCGAACATCGCTAGGCAATCAATTCGCGGGGCTCCAGATTCGTTGGTGGAGGATGCATGAATGACAATCAATTCATGGGGCTCCGAATAAGATTTGAGGGTGGAGGATAGGCGAACAGAACTAGGCAATCAATTCGCGGGGCTCCAGACTCGTTGGTGGAGGATGCATGAATGACAATCAATTCATGGGGCTCCGAATAAGATTTGTTGGCAGGACCGAATGGTCCACTGGTTTTTTCCACCTAAAAGGGAAACATGCTTTTTGCAAAGAAAAATAAATCATTTGCGAGAGCACCATATCTTAGAGAAACAATATACCCATGCCAAGGGTAATTTTCCTTGTAACCGAAAATGAAGGGCAGGATGTCAACATTTAGCTTTAAAATGAACATTCAGAGGAAACATCGGGTTAAGTTGAAACTGGGAATAAATCACTCATAGTGTATAAAACTCACACAGGCAACTGTTTTACCCTAATCCCAAACCATAACTGCACCATGACTTTATTTTGCACACGATTTCCTATCAAACCAAAAGATCACATGCACGATCACGGATCAATAGGATTTTCTCGAAGGTAGTGTTTTCGGAGAGGAAGCTAGGTGTTTCGGTCTTTTCCTCTTTGTTTATGTGGGGCGGGATACCACCAGTCGAGAACGACTTTGAATGGCAATCCCAATGGAAGAACCACTTAAAAAATGGGTTTTCCTTTGTCGGCAGTCATTTACCCTGCCGAAAAATTTATCTGGTCAGAAGATTGATCGGGAATTATTCTGTTTTCCTCCGACCTTTTCCTTTTCACTTTCTTCCGATCTTTTCCTTTTTACTTTCTTCCGATCTTTGATCGGGAATCCTTCTTTTCTTTCTTTTCATTTCTCCCTTTCCATTTCTTTCTTTGGGAATTCGGGTTTTAACATCTGTTATTCGCTCTCCCTTGAGTAGATTCCGTTGTCCTTTGCTTCGAGGGAAAGGATGAGGATTCTTTTTATAGGCCAAGGTTCAAAGTAGTCTAAGGTCGTGTCTCAACGGGGTCTTTTATCGTGGCAACCCGATCTTGATATCTGGGGCAAAACAAATTCATGGGTCAAGGTGTCGGTCTCGGGTTGAACTTCCATATTATTACCACAAGGCACGCGCAACAATGATGATTTGGAAACAACATGCAAAATTAGTCATGGCCAAAGCCAGGTGGGCACTCAAGCATCCCGTTTATGGCATTGTGATACTACGGTTGGGGATATACACAAATAGACCAAACGTTTCCAAATTATGTTCTTTCATTGGTTCAATCAAACCATCCATTCTTATCTCGGTCATTCAGGAAAATAAACTCTTAGCGTCAGTCCCTTGTTTCCAAAAGATATGTTTGCTCTCTACGAATGATTTATGCTTCCTACGACCATAACATGCCGACCTTCGAGGTCTTCCTTTCTTTTTCCTTTTTGTTTCATTTTTTATGTTCACAAAAAACTATACATCCATTGCCATCTACGAGAAAAACTTTTCTTCGTACACCTACATTTCTGTACATGATGAACTTTTTTTGTATACGCATTAGAACTCTTTCTCTTTACGTCAACACGGTCTATATACAAACTTTATTCATGTTCAAAGATTTCTTTTTTCGTTTTTCCCAACACACACTCGTAGTTGATACAAAAGTTTCTTTATATACACTCGTCCCTCACACATACAAGAATTTCTTTTCATAAATTATTTACACACACCAAATCCCTCTATAAACATTTCTTTTACGTATATAAAAAACTCTTTTCTTTTCTTTGTATACATAGACACGACATTTGTTCACAACGATTCTTTCTTATTTTTGGCGTTATCACGATTTTGGTTCATTTTATTTTTAGGACGACGTTCCTAAATGAAAAACTCTACACGGTTCCGGAATTTCAACAAACACTATTGACAACAACGAAGTAAGCACTAACGTAACAATTCAAATGACATGTATGCACAAAACAAGAGTCAATCAAAACGAAACAAACGTTAGTCCCTCGGTTATACAAAATAAAATGATACGTAACAGATAAAAGAGGAAACATAAAAAGAGAATATGGATCGAGGGATCTCCCGGTCATGCGGCATCGCTCTCTATGAAAGCCTGGGTGATCGGCGGTCGAATCACCTTACTAGGTGTGACAGGAACCCCGAACGACTGGCAGAGACCCATGATCAATGCTGGAAAACCCAGGGCCCTGTTAGACTTATTTGGGTCTAGAGGGTGCCTGGTAGGCGGCATACCTGCAAATAAATAAATGGCATCAACGATCAACTGAGCCACATGGACGTTCATCCATGTCAGGATGGCATACACCAGCTGACACTTCGACAGAGGGAGGTCAGAATTATGATCGCTGGGCAGGATGTTGCTGAGAAGCAACGTCATCCATGTCTGGGTCAGGGTAGTCATGTTGGTGTGCATCATCCGCACCCGCCTCCCGGCAGCGGTCCGGGCAAAATCCTGACCTGGTATGCATAGCAGTTGAGCAATGGCCTCCTCGTCAAATCCATTGGCCCGGTTCCTCCTCTGACCGTATTCGCACTTCTAGCCCTCCTCCAATACTAGCGGATATCCCAGGAACTTACTGAGGGCATCTGCATCGAAAGGAATCCACTGGCCCCTCACCCATGACCGCAGGTCTCATACGCCCTCCTCTGTAGGCCAAGCATTGGCATAAAACTCGATAACTATATCCGGATCAAACTTGGCCATGGGAGTGACCAGCGACGTCTAACACTGGCGAGCTATCTCCTCCTGGAAATCCGTGTACTCGTCGTCCCTGAACTGGACGCGTCTCTCTCGATGGAAGGACCATCCCTTGATGGCTTCGAAACGCTGCTGGTGCTCAGCGCTCCTCAAACGATGGCTATCGAACTCGGGAGCGGCACTAGTCCCTGCGGCCGCGGCTTCCTTCCTAGATCTCTTCGAGGAAAGCTTCCTCGGAGCCATTTCCTGTGAAGACAGACAGTTGGAAGGTTAGTCTACAAGAAAATGCTTATTTTAACACAAAAATGACATGCTAATCTTTCCGATTTAGAACGAACTCATGCACACATTTAATGTAACTCATTTATGAACATGCGTATGTGTAAAATATCCTACTATTTATGTCAACATACAAGGACATCCAACACATTCTAGTTACCACACATATATACATCTTTGAAAAGAATACGTATTCTCGTGCTCAAGGCCTTGTGTCAAAATTACACCTATTCACATCCTAAATATTTTGTTATCACAAACTACCTACACATATTTGAAGTATTTAGCATACAAATTTTTGTTGTTTCACTCACATTTATTTATATGCACATTGGAAAGCTAATTATGTCATGCACGTACTTGCATTTGAAAAGGAAATTTCATGCCATCATATATTCATTTAGGAAGCGTCCTCAGGCCATTTTTTTTACATGGGTACATTTTCTAAAAGGCTCCTAATGCTACCTATTCTCAAATACGCATACGTTGAGAGGCATTTTTTGCTACTCATTCACACTTTGCAAGGCATTTTATGCCATATATTGTAACGACCCGCCTCATCGCTACGGTATCCACACTCTAATATTTGATAATTTCATCTTTTTATATAAAAAGAACTCCCTTAATTTTTGCTTATGAAAATATAAGTGATTTTGTTACAACATAAATTCATCCAACAACACGCCATTACTTAAGTGAATATGCATAATTACATAGAAACAATAATTCGGTACATGTCATACACATAACGAAAATTAAATATGTTCATATATATATATATATATATATAATTAAAATTCCAGTTTTACATCATTAACTCAACAAAATAAAACTTAAAAACCAACTACGGAGGAGTTGATTACAAAACACAACTCTCTCCCAAAATAATGCCAATGTCATCACGTCGGCTCGGCGGCTCCTCACCATAATCTTACTCCCTACACCCTGCCACTGTCATTCTGCTCCCATGAACAAGGTTCGTGATCATCACAGGTATCAACCACACGATACAAAATTGCAAGGGTGAGTTTATTATAAAAGAACCAATACCAATTCCAAATAACCACAATTAGCAAGGAACATAGGCAAACATGATAAGCATACGCAAAAATCATTATTCAACACTCATATCCAAAAAATATTCATCATTCACATCCAACAATTACTCATCATCCATCCATGGACCCAATCAAGACTGCACAGAATGATGCATGCACCTGACTCAACACTCAAATGCAATGTGGTACGTACCAACAACAGCCAAATATCAAGAAATAGCCTAAGCATGTCCACACGACACTCTAACTTAGGGAACTGTGCTGAGTTTGTCGAGACCACCCGGTTGTGCAAGTAACAGCCCCCCTCCCATAGGTGATCAGCCTGGGAGCCCAAAGGTGTTCCCTACCAGGTGACAGCCCCCTAGTACAAAGTACACTTGGCCACAGTTACTCTATTTCCTGTGTCGTATGAGCTATGATCACGGCCAAAAGTAAGTGCCAAGACCATGGACCAATTAAAGTGCCTAAGCATCCCTTCAGGAATGCTTAGATTCTCTAACCACGCTAGTTACCCACGTCTGGGCCATCTGACAAGGTCAGTGCACTCTACCCCCCATGACATACACTTTATACGACGTATGATCGTGGCCAAAAGCTAGTGCCAAAGACCCTGGAAGGTCAGTGCACAGTGCCCCCCACGATCATACACAACATCCAACGTATGAACGTGGCCAAAAGCTAGTGCCAAAGACCTTGAAAGGTCAGTGCACAGTGCCCCCCACGAACATACACAACATGCACATGCCAATGCATTTCCAACATCAATCAACAAATCGTATTTTCATGTCATTCACAACATAAATATCATCTCATCTCAATGACTTTATCAACAACAACAACAACCTCATTTCATATTCACATATTCATCACTAATAACAATTCATGTTGACATGGTCTTTATTAACAACGTCATCTCAAATCAATATCATCATAATTATCATTATCATCACATATCAATTAAAATCCTCAATAGCAACATCAAAAACAATTCAAACAAACACAACAATATCATTTCCACATGCACGGTCTTCAAACAACACATTTCAAACAACCAAAACCATATCATTCATCACAATACATATATATATATCGCATCCCATTAGTTAAAACGTAATTTTCTTTGAAGAAAAATCAGCATGCAACAGGGACAGGCAGATATCCTCATAGCTAGGTTCCCTGACCCTAACTATGGTGTTAAAATGGTAAATTTTATAATAAACTCCCCTTACCCATCGTGAGCTACCCCGCGGATTCCTCGTCACGTCACTTGAAGATTCCTTTTTGTCCTTGCTCGTCGATTCCACACAAGCCTCTACCATGCCAAAACGAAGGAGACTTAGTATAAATTTCAGAAAATAATGCTAGTAACAGTGCTCTGGGTCAAACACCCACATCACTACATGAAAGAGCTGAGAGCATTTCGGGTTTTACAAAGGAACGTCATTTGGAAATTCTGACCACGCCAATGTGACCGGGGTTCAGTGTAGGTTACGAAAATAACATGCATTTTATGAAAGGATAATGTTTACAAAGTCTCTTTCTCTAAAGTTTTTCAAAGGAAGCATAAGACATGCAATGGCGGTTCCAAAGTCAGAAAAGATGCAAAGACAAGATGAAACTAACAAGAAACAAGCATAGAACCATGGTTACCTCGAAAGAAAACGAAAGGTCAGATTAGGGTTTTCGTTCTCTACCGGAATCGCAAGGAAGTTGGAAGATTCCGCTTCGGTTGAAGGGTTCCTCTCGGTGTGGGTTTTCAATGGAAAACAATGATGGTTTGTGGTGGCTAATGGTGGTTGTGGGTGATGGAGAAAGTTCTTGGAACTTTAGAATTGGCTTTGGAAGAAAGAAAGAAGAAGAAATGACGTTTTTCCTAAGCTACAAGAAAGCAAAGGCTGAAATGCTTAAATAAGAGATGCTCTCGGGAACGGAAGCTTCAAGCCCACTCCAGACATCTTCTCTAAGATCCCAACGGTTAGATCATGGAAAATTAGCTTGTGAAGTTGCAAACAAAATTTCTAGAAGATCCAACGGTTAACGAAGGATGGGAAGAATTTTTACCGAGGCAGCTTCATGTAGTTTTCTCTAGAAGCTTCATTAAGAGGCTTCTAGCACACTCCAGATATCTTCTCAAAGATCCCAACGGTTAGATCATGTACACGTGTCTTTTGAAGTAGCAGACCAAATTTCAAGAAGATCCAACGTTTAACAAAGGCTGGGCAGCATTTTTACCGAGGCAGCTTCATGTAGTTTTCTCTAGAAGCTTCATTAAGAGGCTTCCTCCAGAAGCTTCCTCGTGGCTTCTTTGAGAAGCTTTCTCAAGAGGCTTCTTTGAGAAGTTAGATCCTTATCTATCCAAACCCCTCTATTAACTAAATTAACTTCCTTAAAAATAATTACGGATGAAAATAACGCAACAAATAATCAAACATCAAACATAATTACTAATAATATATAGATATATATATCAGGGTGTTACATATATTCACATATATACACATCATTGAAAGGTATTTTCCATGCTACCTATATTCACACACATATATACATACCATTAAAAGGTATTTTCCATGCTACCTAGATGCAAAGTATCCCTCATGGGGCAGCCAAATTCTAGTAAAAACCCTCTCAAGCATGTCCTAATTTTCACGCCTTTCCACTTTCAAAACCAAAATTTAGATTTTTAGGCATAAGTCATACTTCCTTGCATTGAAGTTAAGAGCTTGGGTTCCTAAGCTTGGAATTGCATTTGGACACCCATTTCGAATCCCCTCTGCTGCCCCTATGTATATAAAACAGTCCCACAATCCCAATCTTACAAAACCATATTCATGTCATTGGGGCATTTCACCGAGCACTTGGTGGGCGCATGTTTAGGCATAAATAGCAAGAGAATGGGGGCAATGTGGCATGCCCCATTGCTTCAGAATACAACATAGGCCTAAGGCCATCCCCTACAACCCCTCAACTTTAACAAATCAAGCATGAAAACATCCCAAAACTGCCCCACAATTTGAACACATTCTCACAATTTAGAGCACCAAAAGATGAACAAGATGCACCAATGGAAAGCTAAAAAACTCAAGGATTAAATACTTACTTGTTGGAGTGAGTAGGAGTACCAAAAATGAAAGCAAAATGCAACCAAAGGTGGCTTGGGGGAGTAAAAACCATGACTCCCATGAGCTCTCTCTTTTTGAATGAGGGGGGGAAGTTTTTGGGTGCAGAAAACATTCCCCTCCCTCGTTTTTTATAATCTGGTGCAGGGGTTGCTTGCCCAAGCGAGCTAACCTGCCAATTTTTTTTTTAGGGGAAACATAACCATGGCCCCCTACAGGTTAGCGTTTTCCTACTCGAACCTACTTAAGTTAGATCAGGCATCAATTATTTATTTTAAACAAATGATAGTAATAATTACTGTGAATTTAAAGGATATTAGGTTGCCTTGCAGCGACGTTTTCCGCTTGTCCAGCTCCGGGAAGGGACGAAGATCTGTCAGTCGTGACCCTATCCTCTATTTGCATCCGTCCCTAAGTACCTGACAGTAGGAAACATCAATGCGTGGCAAATCGTGACTGGGTCGTCGTCTCACCCTTGTTGATTTCTGTCGTTAACTATGTCTCGACTTCTGACTGTGGCCTAAAACGACTCTGCCCCTGTTATCACAAAATATGCATGTGTATGTGCATGCATGAATGTTTTCAATGCAATGATCTTCTTAGTGAAAGCTGGTTAGGTTTAGTTTTAATTAAGCGTTTGGGGCACCCCATGAACTGAGCGAAAAGGGCTCGAGTTATTACAAACTAACACAAGGTTTAAAAACCAAAGTGAGGACTGAAGCCTCAACCCATGTTCTCTTCTTTTAAAGAAATGTGACGAGACAATTACAGCGGATGGGGATCCCTGGAGGAAACCAAGAAGAACAAAAAACTCAGAAATAAAAGAACATGCAGCGGTCCCCTCAATTGCCCCATACTTCAAGCGTAATATCGGTTAACGACATCGGAGTTCACGGGCGAGGGTAGTTCCTCGCCATCCATGTTGGTGAGTACCAGAGCACCCCCAGAAAAAGCCCTTTTCACAACGAAAGGTCCTTCGTAATTCGGGGCCCACTTCCCTCGATTATCCTTAACAGCGTGGGATATCTTTTTCAGCACAAGGTCCCCCTCGTTGAACTTGTGCGGGCGTACCTTCTTGTCGAAAGCGTTCTTTATCCTTTGTTGATACAGGCGCCCATGGCTCATGGCCGTCAAACGCTTACCTTCAATAAGGTTGAGTTGGTCGTAGCGTGTTTGAGCCCACTCTGACTCTTCTAGGCCTGATTCCGCTAGTATCTTATGGGAAGGGACCTCTACCTCAAATGGGAGTACCGCTTCCATCCCATAAACCAAGGAATATGGCGTTGCCCCAGTAGAAGTTCGTACCGAGGTTCTATATCCGTGCAGGGCAAAAGGCAGCATCTCATGCCAATCTTTGTATGACACCGTCATCTTCTGAATAATCTTCTTAATATTTTTATTTGCAGCCTCTACAGCCCTATTCATCTTTGGCCGATAAGGGGTAGAGTTATGATGTTGGATCTTGAAATCCTCGAACATTTCCTGCATCATTTTGTTGTTCAGATTGGTGTGATTGTCAGTAATGATCTTCCTAGGGAGTTCGTATCGACAAATCAATTCCCTCTTTATGAATCTGACCACCACACTCCTCGTGACATTGGTATAAGAAGCCGCTTTGACCCATTTGGTGAAGTAATCTATCGCCACAAGAATGAAGCGATGACCATTCGAAGCTTTGGGTTCGATGGCCCCAATGACGTTTATCCCTCACATGGAAAAAGGCCAAGGGGCGGACATAACATTCAGAGGATGTGGCAGAACATTGACATTGTCCGCGTATGCTTGACATTTATGACATTTCCTTACATGGGCACAACAATCGCTTTCCATAGTGAGCCAGTAATAACCGGCCCTAAGGATCTTCCTGGCCATAGCATGCCCATTGGCATGTGTCCCAAATGAACCCCATGGATTTCCTTAATCATGTAGTTCGCCTCTTTGGCATCTACGCATCGTAGGAGGGTCATGTCGTGGTTTTGATTGTACAGGATGGTACCACTCACAAAGAAACCAGTAGCCAATCTCCTTAATGTTCTTTTGTCATTGTCGGAAATCCCTGGTGGATATTCTTTGTTCTCAACATATTGTTTGATGTCGAGGTACCACGGTTTCCCATCTCGCTCTTCCTCTATCGCACAACAATGTGTTGGCTTGCCCCGAGATCTGAATTCGATGTACGGCAAATCCCCGTGTGGGGCAAGTTGAAACATGGATGCCAGGGTGGCCAATGCATCGGCCATTTGGTTCTCTTCTCGAGGTATGTGGTGGAAAGAAATGTCGTCAAAGAATTCGGCTAACTTCAAGATGTGAGTTTGATAGAGTATCAACTTCGGATCCCTAGTTTCCCATTCTCCTCTCAACTGGCGTATTACCAAAGTCGAGTCTCCATACACTTTGAGTAGCTTTACATCAAAATCAAAGGCCGCTTGAATCCCAAGGGCGCACGCTTCATATTCGGCTATATTGTTGGTACAATCGAAACCTAGCCTGGCCGTGAAAGGAATACACTAATCATCCGGGGATACAAGTACTGCCCCTACTCCATGGCCCAAAGCATTAGATGCCCCATCGAAGCAAACAATCCATTTGTCTATGTCCTCGTGCATCCGCTTCTCTTCGAACAGGGCCATGATGTCTTCATCCGGGAACTCAGGGTGCATCGGCCGATAATCTTGGAGGGGTTGCTGGGCCAAATAATTTGCCAAGGCGCTTCCCTTTATCGCCTTTTAGGTGACGTACACAATATCGAATTCAGATAGTAGTACCTGCCACCTAGCGATTCGTCCCGTGAGGGCCGGTTTCTCAAAGATGTATTTCATGGGATCCATTTTGGAAATAAGCCACGTGGTATGACTGAGCATGTACTGCCTAAGACGATGTGACGCCCATACCAGGGCGCAGCACGTCCATTCCAGCATTGAGTAATTCATCTCACATGTGGTAAACTTCTTGCTTAGATAGTAAATGGCTTGTTCCTTTTTCCCAGAGTCATTGTGCTGACCCAACACGCACCCCATAGACTCGTCTAACACAGTCATGTACAGGAAAAGAGGTCTTCCTGTTACAGGTGCCATGAGCACCGGGGGGTTTGCGAGGCTCTGTTTGATCTTCTCGAAGGCCTCTTGGCAGTCGCTGTTCCACAGGACCACCTGGTTCTTACATAATAGCTTGAAGATGGGCTCACATGTAGGGGTGAGTTGCGAGATAAATCTCGCGATGTAATTCAATCTACCCAAGAAACCTCAGACCTGCTTCTCCGTGCGTGGCTCTAGCATTTCAAGAATGGCCTTCACTTTCTCGGGATCTATCTCTATCCCTTTATGGCTCACGATAAATCCCAGCAACTTCCCCGATTTTACCCCGAAGGTGCACTTGGTTGGGTTTAGCTTCAGTTGGTATTTCCACAGCCATCCAAACAGCTTATGCAGATTGACGAGGTGTTCGTCCTCCGTCCGAGATTTGGCAATCATGTCATCTACATAGACCTCTATCTCTTTATGCATCATGTCATGGAACAACACTACCATGGCACGCTGATAGGTTGCCCCAACATTTTTCAGCCCAAAGGCCATCACTTTGTAGCAGAACGTTCCCCATAGGGTGACGAAAGTAGTCTTCTCCACATCTTCGGGTGCCATCTTTATCTGATTATACCCTGAGAAACCATCCATAAACGAGAAAAGAGCGAACTTGGCTGTATTATCTACCAGTATATCAATGTGTGGCAAGGGAAAATTGTCCTTAGGACTGGCTCGATTTAAGTCCTGATAGTCTACGCACATTCCCACCTTGGCGTCCTTTTTTGGGACCGGGACAATGCTGGCCACCCAATCCGGGTATCGAGCTACAACTAAGAAACCCGCATCGAACTGCTTTCTCACTTCTTCTTTGATTTTTAAAGACATTTCGGGTCTCATCCTTCGTAGCTTTTGCTTAACCGGGGAAGACCCAGGATTCAATGGCAACTTATGATGCACAATGTCAGAGTCCAGACCGGGCATGTCTTGGTATGACCACGCAAAGACATCTTGATATTCTTCAAGAAGGGTTATCAAGCCTTGGTGGATAGGTGCGGTCATACCGGTTCCTACTCTTACTTCTTTCTTTCCCTCTCCGGTCCCTAAGTTTACCAGTTCGGTTTCCTCTTGGTGAGGCTTCATTTCGCGTTCTTCCTGAGTGATCAACCTCTCCAACTCTGGTGAAAGGACGTCCTCTTCCTCTTCTTCGTTTATCGTTTGGCTTACATCTCGGTCGAAATCGATCGTCTAACCCTCGTTGTTAGGATCCTGAAAGAATCGACCCTCATATCTATACCAATCAAGACAAAAGAAAAAAAACATGCAAAATGATATGAGAAAAGGTGGAACTGCAAGAACAGATGAAACAAGATCTCTTTGTTTATTTAATAAGGTAGGTTTCACAAAAAAAAAGAGAAAGTAATCTATAGCCTCTAATTATATTGAATCAGCGGTATAGACCTCTGACTGGCTTATCACGCGCCAGTTCCCCACTTGGGAATCGGGATGGCATGGTCGCACGAAATTTGGTGGGTCTTGAGGGAATTCCTCTCCTATTGCTGCCACCTCTTCCTCGAACATTATTCTGGCACTGGTGAAACACTGGCTAACATGGCCGGGCCATGCCCTATCCGCTTTGAGTCTTGATGGCGCATTCCTCCTTCCCGGCATCCCGAGTTCATACCCCAACCCATATTTGTACGGGTTTCCTCTAATGTCGACCACATCGGCATTCCCGAGGCCGTCCTTGCCCAGACCCATTCCGGGCTCATAACCGTGCTTGAGCATAACCCGTGCCACCATTATGGTCGCATTAGAGAGAGAAGGTAGCTACGGGCTCGTTTCCACAGAGGCACAACTCACCACCTCGAAGGATTGGAAAACTGTTTCCAATTATTCTTCCGCTGCTTCTACATATGGTGCGGAGGAGGGGCAGGTCACCAACATATCCTCTTCGCCTGACACTATCACCAAAAGTCCACCAACCACGAACTTCAATTTCTGGTGAAGCGTCGAAGGGACCACTCCTAGCGCATGAATCCAGGGTCTCCCTAAGAGGCATCTGTAGGCGGGATTTATGTCCATCACTTGAAAAACCACATTGCAAGTGTGGGGGCCTATCTGAATGGGGATGTCGATTTCCCCCATCACTTCCCGCCGACTACCGTCAAAGGCTCGTACCACCATCAAACTTGGTTTTAGACGTGACGCACTATAAGGAAGCTTCTCCAAGGTGGTCTTTGGCATCACATTTAAACTTGAACCATTGTCGATGAGTACCTTAGCGGCGACATGGTCCATACATCTGACGGACACATGTAGAGCCTTGTTGTGCCCTCTCCCCTCAACGGGAATCTCTTCTTTTGCAAACGCGATATAGTTATTGGTGGTTATATGATTAAAAATGCCTTCAAAACTCTCAACTGAGATGTCATGTGCTATGTGGGCTTCGTTGAGCACCTTTATTAATAGTGCACGATGAGGCTCGGAGTTTATGAGCAGTTCGAGCAAAGAGATCCTTGCCGGAGTCTTATTTAGTTGCTCAACTACTTTAAACTCGCTTTGTTGGATGAGACGAAGGAACTCATGCGCCTCTTCCAAAGTCACCGCCTTTCCTTGAAGACCTTCTTTCTTTTCAGCTCCTTTTACCCCCAGAGGATCCACTTCTTTTGAGGGGGTGGCTATGTCTGTGGGTTCTTGGATCATGGGCGCTTTCCCCTTGGAGGGAAATTCCACCGAGGGAGGGGGAGCGAACACCCGGCCACTACGGGTTACACCACTGAGGCCGGTGATGTTGGTCACCTTGGCTGACAAGGAGTCAACTTCGGTTGCAACTCTTTCTCCAAAAGCGGGAGGGGTATACTTCCCCGGAACGGCCTTATTGCTTTGATATGCAAACGGCGTTGTGTCGGGGGGTACATGGGCCTGGAGCCGGTCCCTTTCCTAGTGAAACATATTACTAGGGCTTTGGGGCTTGGGGGAACCTTCTTTTCTTCCGACTGCATGCAAATCTATGGTTCTTCCCTACCTCCTTTGGACACTTCGAGCTGCCCCCAGTCCATGAGCTGTTGAAGTAACTCTTCCACCACGGGACAGGTTTCCATGTCGTGTGACTCTTCGAGATGAAACAAACATTCATCCCTTTTGTCTCCGCCACGAGAGACCATGCATGCTTCTTGCAGTGACTGGTAGATGAACCGTCTAGATGTAGCCACATCTTCTAATCTCTTTTCCCTTGACGGTCCAACCTTTTTGATGGCGTTTACGCTAGCCCCTCCATGACTGGCCAGTGGATTGGCTTTAACGTTGGGACCCTCCTCTTGGAATAATAGCCAGCCGGCATTTATTAGGTGTTGTACCTTATATTTGAACGGCAGGCAGGAGTCAATGTTGTGTCCGGGGGCTCCATTATGGTATGCACACTTGGCATCCTAGTTGTACCACTTGGGGTATGGTGGCTAGAAGACCTTCCCGGGTATGGCCACCACCAAATGATTTTCCAATAATGAAGGCCACAACTCGGAGTATGCCATGGGAATAGGAGAGAAATCATCTTTCGGGGGAGGGCGCCGTGCATTATTGTAACTCGCGCCAGGAGTTGTATTATTGGTTGGTCGGGGAGTGGCTGGAGCTATGTGTTGGGCAGGCGTTCTTTCTGTTGTGGGAGGTCCTTTCACTTGAGTTAGGAGGGAACTCCCGGCTCGAATCGAAAAGTTCGGGGGGTTGTGCTGGTATGAGTTTTGGACATTTTGGGGCGCTTTCATCCATGTTGGGGCGGTGGTGACCGCGTGGGTATCTCCTTCCTTTTTCCTCGTGCCCACCACTGGGGCTCTTCTGTTGTTGTTGGGGGCAACGTTGGAGGCATATTCAAACTTGTCTTTTCTCAGTCCGGACTCGATTCTTTCTCCGGCGAAGACGAGGTCTGCAAAGTTAGTTGGCATGTATCCTATCAGCTTCTCATAGTAGAACGTAGGCAACATATCTACCATAATTGTGATTGTCGCAACGTGCCCTTTTGTGGGCGTGCGAGGCGAGCCTCACGGGTGCGCTTTCCAAAGGAGGAAAGATGCGCGGAGTCGCCACCAACTTTTATTTGTGGAAAACGTCGGAAAAACCGAAGGAAACCGGTCAAAATGAAAATTCTAAGTTCGGGAGTTGTATTTACGTTTGAGGAAGGTATTAGCACCTCTCACGTTTGTCTCAAAGGACAACATCCTATTTTTTAGAATTGTTGAAATTGTATTACCTTAACTTTTATTTCTTAAGAGTGAATCAAGTGATTCTTTTTACTTGAAAAGTGATCATTTTAAGGCGTTGGACCTTAAAAATGATCCATTTACTTGATAAGGAAAACTGAAATGATAAACTTTCAAACCCTATTTAGTGACCTTTTTGTGGACGAGCTTGACTAGGCGAGTTGATTTTAGCCTTAGTTTCACTTTAGTTATTAGTCAATTCGATTAAGAATGAAAAATCCCAAAGAGAAAACGTCCGATTTATTTTTCGCTTTATTTTACTAAAAGGTATTTTTTGATTATTATATTATTATTTTACCGTTTTTTTGACTTCCAACTTGGTTACGGCACGACCGAACGGTCGAAATTCATTTTAACTGAAATTAACGGATATTACAAATCAAATGTTCGATGGAAATTTATATTATTTTTTGATTAGGCGAGAAATGACTTAAATAGAAGCACGTCAAAAGGGGGTACGGAAAGTAAATGAAAACGAGAATAAAAATACATGAAACAAAATGTGGACCACCACGGGTACATAGAATGAATTGAAAAGCTCGGTTTGGGGTACTTACCAGTTGAAGACCGAAGAAAACGAAGAACGAACGATGGATGTCGAAGAACGGTTGAAAACCTTCGCGTAATTACTCACGGAAACGTTACGGAAGCGCCTCGGCTTGGATTTTCTTCACGGAAATAATTTTCCTCAGCAATTTCGAGAGAATAATAAGTGCCAAGAAGGCTGAACTCTTTCCTCTTCACTCCTTTCCCTATTTATAGCAAAATAAGGGAGGAGCTTGCCACCCAGCTCGCCCAGGCGAGCAAGGTTGCTTCCTCCAGAAGCAACCGCCTTCTGGAGGTAGAAACTGGAAGGCCCAAGTGGGCTTGATTGCTATTTGTACCCCCCTTTTTACTAAATGCATCCCCCCTTCTACTTTTTTTTTGGTAATTCTTTTCCCGTAACGTTACAAAACTTTACGAATTTCGTAACGACACCTATTTTCTTTCCGTAAGGTTACGAATCCTCACGGATCATTTATTTACTCTTTTTTAGCTTTCGAAGAAGTTACGGAAACTCACGGATTGCGCAAAAACACCTCCTTTTGGTTTCCGCCACATTACGAAATTTCACGAATCGCGTAAGCCTGCTTCCTTTTGATTTCCGGCATGTCTCGGGACTTCATATATTGTGAAACAAAGGATGCCGAGTATCTCAAAGCGGTCGATCAAAGGTTGCATATCATCAAGTAATAATCCCCGGACGAAATTAGGGTATGACAGTTGCCCCTCTTTACTTACCTTTTATCGAAGATAAGAGGAAAGCAAAGATAAGACACTGATTTCGTCCATCTTGCATTTTCTGTGATTAGTCTATGACGACTCTCATCTCTACTCCTTCTTTTTCTGCACAACACAAAACAAAATACAAACAACAAAAAACAACAATATCATAATATACATATACACATTTGGCAAAGGAATCAATCGGGAAAATAACAAAGATCACATTTCCCAGTCAAGAGGATCCGCACTTGACAATGAAAAACCCTGGAGAATGGAGGATTGCACTAGAGGGTCCTCACTACTCAATCATGAAGTATGGCTCCAAACTCTTTGGGTGGAGGACGCATGAACGAAAACGCAATTCATGGGGCTCTGAAAAAAGGCGAGAATGGAGGATTGCACTAGAGGGTCCTCACTAGTTAATCATGAAGCATATCTCCAAACTCTTTGGGTGGAGGATGCATGAATGAAAACGCAATTCATGGGGCTCCGAAAAAAGGCGAGAATGGAGGATTGCACTAGAGGGTCCTCACTAGTCAATCATGAAGCATAGCTCCAAACTCTTTGGGTGGAGGATGCATGAACGAAAACGCAATTCATGGGGATCCAGAAAAAAGGCGAGAATGGAGGATTGCACTAGAGGGTCCTCACTAGTTAATCATGAAGCATAGCTCCAAACTTTTTGGGTGGAGGATGCATGAACGAAAACGCATTTCATGGGGCTCCAAAAAAAGGCGAGAATAGAGGATTGCACTGGAGGGTCCTCACTAGTTAATCATGAAGCATATCTCCAAACTCTTTGGGTGGAGGATGCATGAACGAAAACGCAATTCATGGGGCTCCGAAAAAAGGCGAGAATGGAGGATTGCACTAGAGGGTCCTCACTAGTCAATCATGAAGCATAGCTCCAAACTCTTTGGGTGGAGGATGCATGAACGAAAACGCAATTCATGGATCCAGAAAAAAGGCGAGAATGGAGGATTGCACTAGCGGGTCCTCACTAGTTAATCATGAAGCATAGCTCCAAACTTTTTGGGTGGAGGATGCATGAACGAAAACGCATTTCATGGGGCTCCAAAAAAAGGCGAGAATAGAGGATTGCACTAGAGGGTCCTCACTAGTCAATCATGAAGCATAGCTCCAAACTCTTTGGGTGGAGGATGCGTGAACGAAAACGCAATTCATGGGGCTCCAAAAAAAGACGAGAATGGAGGATTGCACTAGAGGGTCCTCACTAGTCAATCATGAAGCATAGCTCCAAACTCTTTGGGTGGAGGATGCATGAACGAAAACGCAATTCATGGGGCTCCGAAAAAAAGGCGAGAATGGAGGATTGCACTAGAGGGTCCTCACTAGTCAATCATGAAGCATAGCTCCAAACTCTTTGGGTGGAGGATGCATGAACGAAAACGCAATTCATGGGGCTCCGAAAAAAGGCGAGAATGGAGGATTGCACTAGAGGGTCCTCACTAGTCAATCATGAAGCATAGCTCCAACTTTTTATTATTATTATTATTTTTATTATTTTTCTTTCTATTTTTTTTTCTTCTTATTCTTTTCTTGCTCGCTCTCTCTTTTTTTTCATAAGGTATTTTGCTACCTAAACATACGTATATTTTTGTGAGGTATTTTGCTACATACATGCGTGTCCAAGGTATCTTGCTACCATACATATATATGTTTTGTGAGATATTTTTGCTATATACATGCATATCCAAGGTATCTTGCTACCTAAACATACATATATATATTTTGTGAAGTATTTTTGCTACATACATGCATATCCAAGGTATCCTTCTACACACACACACACACACACATATATATATATATATATATATATATATATATATATATATATATATATATATATATTGTGAGGTATGACTACCTTCTGAGCTTGTGCTTGTTTTATTCAAATACCTAGTGTCATACCCTAATTTCGTCCGGGGACCTTTGCTTGATGACATGCGACCTTTGTTTGGTCCTTGTAAGGTGCTTGGCACCCATCATTAGGCAATTTGTGAAATTCCGAGACATGCCGAAAAACAAAAGAAAATATTGATGCACAATCCGTAAAGGTTCCGTGACACACCGGAAATCAAATGGAAGCATCGTTGCATAATTAGTGAGGTTCCGTAACATTCCGTAAGTCAAAAAGGGGATGATTATGTAATCCGCAAGGTTCCGTAAACATTACAGAAAGAAAACAAGTATCGTTACGAAATTCGTAAGTTTCCGTAACTTTACGAAAAAAGAATCACCAAAAAAAAGGCAGAGGGGGTGTACTTAGTAAAAATGGGGGTGCAAATAGCAACCAGGCCCACTTGGGCCCTCCAGAAGGCTGTTGCTTCTGGAGGAAGCAACCTGGCTCGCCTGGGCGAGCTGGGCGGCAACCATCTCCCCTATTTTGCTATAAATAGGGGAGGAAGTGAAGAAGAAAAGGGTTCAGCCCCTTAGGCACTTCTCTCTCTTTCGAATTTGCTTGGAAAAATTGTTTCCGTGAAGAAAATCTAAGCCGAGGCGCTTCCGAAACGTTTCCGTAACGTTTTCCGTAAGGAATTTCGCGAAGGTTTCGACCGTTCTTCGACATTCTTCATTCGTTCTTCATCGTTCTTCGATCTTCAACGGGTATTTTTATTCTCGTTTCATTTACTTTTTATACCCCCATTTGACGTGCTTAAGTCATTTTATTTAAGTCATTTCTCGCTTAAACTAAAAATAAAATAAATTTCCACCGATCGTTTGAATTGTATTATCTGTTAACTTCGGTTAAAATAAATTCCGACCGTTCGGTCGTGTCGTAACCACGTTGGAAATCAAAAAAGAGGTAAAAAATAATATAATAATAAAAAAAACATCTTTTAGTAAAATAAAGCGGAAAATCAATCGGACGTTTTTCTCTTTGGGATTTCTCATTCTTAATCGAATTGACTAATAACTAAGGTGAAACTAAGGCTAAAATCAACTCGCCTAGTCAAGCTCGTCCACAAAAATAGGTTTTGAATTTTATCATTTAAATTTCTTACTAAGTAAATGGATCATTTTCAAGGTCCAACGCCTTAAAATGATCACCTCTTAAGTAAAAAAGAATCACTTGATAAGAAAGAACTACGTAGGTCTGATTTTCTCATCCCAATTGAGGAATACGTAGGAGCAAAGGGAAACACCCTTGTCGACCACAAAAAGAGAAAAAAACATAAAAAGGGTATAAAGGATATAAGGACATAAAAGGGAACGTAAAAATCAAAGTCATGTTTGCACATTCGATTAAAGGCTGTCGTCACTTGTGATGGATGTGTGGGGTGCTAATACCTTCCCCGCGCGTAAATACAACTCCCGAGCCTTTCACTTAAAAGTTCGTAGATCGCGTCTTTTCTGGTTTTTCCGACGTTTTCCTCAAATAAACATTGGTGGCGACTCCGCGTGTATTCCTTTCGTGGGACACGCATCCCGCGAGTCACGCGTCGCCCTCCCGCCGAAGGGTAGGTTGCGACAGTTGGCGACTCCACTGGGGAATGTTTTTAGAGAGTTAGGCCATTTAATCTTGTGCAATATTTTACCGTGACTTATCCCTTTGTTGGTTTCCCTTCATTATGTTCTTGTGTATATAAACTCTTTATTGCTTTTAGTGCGTTTTAAAATGTATGCATGAGGTAAATATTTATTCATTTAATGCACACAAACACAAACACTATATGCACACACTGTGAGTGAAAAAGGGCCCTATACCCGAGTTCATGGGAACATAAGGACCGGAGGTGAATCTGTGATCATGCTAGGTCTCCGACTTGCTTGATTACAGTGAACCCTCATCTAGAGCTTTTCTCTTTGAAAACTTATTGTTGCTAGTAGTCCCTACTTCTGCGATATGTTCTTCGAAGAGAATGATACCTCTAGAAACTATCAAAAGAGATATGACTACCTTGGGGGTTATCACTAAATGCCTAGTTAGTTCTCTCCCTTATAGGTCCCTTAAATAGGGGGGTACGGAGCGAATACGCTGCGTGCCATTTTTCACAACTGCCATGCATAAGTATCATATACCCTTTTGCTTATGTTCAGTGAATATTGTCATACTATGTACATTCCCGTATTGTGTCTTTTGCATAGGCATCGCATATGGGTTCTGTCTTGATCCCTTCTGTAAACAAACCAACGGAGGGTCCGTGTCGCCTTCTTAAAAACGTACGTTGGGGCACTTTGCTACCCCTAGACATTGTATCTAAGAAGGGGACAAATTCCTCAGACCCCTGCATTCCTAGATTGCATCTGTGTCATATGCATTCCTTCATGCATTCATCCATTCCACCCATGAGATATCGGAGTTTTGATTTGCACCAGCTTTTTGTCTCACTTTAGTAAGCATGGGGACAAATCAAACCGGCAAGAGGTTTTACCAAGTCAAGGTTAAAAGCCTAGATACCACCAGCATCAAGGAATTAGGGCGGTTGATGGGACCTCTCCAAATGCAAGCCTTCCGCAGGACTTACGGAAAGATCTTAGAGTTGACCATAGCAGAGGTATCCATAGAAGCCATTGCATCACTCACCCAATACTACGACCAGCCTTTGAGATGCTTCACGTTCGGAGACTTCCAATTAGTACCAACCATTGAAGAATTTGAGGAAATTCTAGGATGTCCTCTCGGGGGAAGAAAACCATATCTTTCCTCCGGGTGTCTCCCCTCTTTGAGCAGAATTGCAACTATGGTCAAGGATTCAGCAAGAGGTTTGGATCGCATAAAACAGACTCGGAACGGCATAGCGGGCCTACCACGGAGGTACCTAGAAGACAAGGCGAGGGGTATGGCCAATCAAGGAGATTGGGTCCCGTTTATGGATGTGTTAGCTTTGCTAATTTTTGGGGTCGTCCTCTTTCCAAACGTGGATGGTTTGGTGGACCTAGCAGCAATCGACGCTTTCCTTGCATACCACCATAGCAAGGAAAGTCCGGTGGTAGCTGTTCTGGCAGATTTATTTGACACATTTGACCGAAGGTGCGAAAAGAGTAGCGCACGGATCGTCTGTTGCTTGCCCGCCCTCTGTGTTTGGTTAGTTTCGCACTTGTTCCAGCAAGACACAAGGCATCCATGTCCGCTCCTCAGCCATCGCTCGTGTACTGAAAAGAGGAGAATAGATTGGGACCAGCTTTTGGCCGGGATAGGAGGTAGAACAATCAATTGGTTCCCCCGATGGAAGGAAGGAAAGGAAGGAGTCCTTTTCTCATGTGGAGGATACCCAAACATTCCGCTGATAGGAACGAGGGGTTGTATTAACTACAATCCCGCGCTCGCTATAAGACAACTAGGGTACCCCATGAGGGGAGCACCGACGGAAGAAAGCATGTCTCCTTTCCTTGTGAGGGATTTCGGCGCACAAAATTTCAAGGCTATACAAAGAATCCATAAGGCATGGGAAACCCCGTTAAGGAAAGATCAAGAACTTAGGGGCATTCGTAATGGCATCATTGGTGGGTACCATGAATGGCTGAAAGTTCATATACGAGGTTTAGATTGGCTCGCCAAGTTAAAAGTCGTCAGCGAAGAGAGTTTTGAAGCACCGGAAGAGGACGAAGAAGTCCAAGCTCTCAAAAGCGAGTTAGGAAAGGCGAAACTTGCCAAGGAGAAGTTCAAGTTGGCCGCTACACACATCCGGAAGGAGTGTGCCGGATTACGGGAAGAGAATGCAACTACCGCAAGAGCCCTTGAACAAGAGACCAAGAGGGCTCGCAAGGAAGAGTATGGCCGGAATAAATTTCGCGGAGCTCTGTGGGGTAGCAAAAATGAACTCAAGCTGCGAAGGGAAGAGAGGGACCAGTCGCGAGCACATAGCATGGTTTTGAAAGAGGAGTTAGTTGCCTGTTCAAGGTCCAAAAGAAGCTTGTCTCAGCGTTTATGCGAGACGGAGACCAACATGCTAGCTATCATCGCCAAGTACCAAGAAGAGTTAGGTCTAGCCACGACCCACGAGCATAGGATCGCGGACGAGTATGCTCAAGTATACGCGGAAAAAGAGGCTAGAGGAAGGGTGATCGACTCTTTACACCAAGAGGCAACCATGTGGATGGATCGGTTTGCTCTTACCTTGAACGGGAGTCAAGAACTTCCCCGCTTGTTAGCCAAGGCCAAGGTGATGGCAGACACCTACTCCGCCCCCGAAGAGATTCATGGGCTTCTCGGCTATTGTCAGCATATGATAGACTTAATGGCCCACATAATTAGAAATCGTTAGGAAACTTGTATGGTCTCTCAGACCTTGACTAGATACGACTTTCTTTTTGAAAATAAAAAGAGTTGGTCCCATGTTTCTACTCCAAAAAGCTTGTGCAAATCAAATCACAACTACATTTCATCTCTAGCATGCATTTTCTTTCTTTCTTTACCCACTCCTCACGTTTGGTTTTTTTAGGGAAAAACACCATAACTAAACGCGCCACAAGGCATCCCTATCGCACCAGATCCAAATCTAGAACGATGGGTGATCAAGAGGAGACACAGGAACAAATGAAAGCCGACATGTCGGCTCTGAAAGAACAAATGGCCTCCATGATGGAGGCCATGTTAGGTATGAGGCAGCTCATGGAGAAGAACGCGGCCACCGCTGCCGCTGCCAGTTCGGCTGCCGAAGCAGACCCAACTCTCTTGGCAACTGCGCACCATCCTCCCTCAAACGTAGTAGGACGGGGAAGGGACGCACTGGGGCACGATGATAGCCCTCACCTGGGATACAACCGAGCGGCTTACCCTTATGGATTGCCGCCCAACTACTCACCACCCGTCTTGCAAGACGATGCGGGCCATATTGCTTCTCCCGTCCTTGAAAGAGAGCCCCCTCAACAGCCCGAAGAAGTCCATAAAGACCCTTAAGGCTATGCTCGAAGGGATGTCGAGTTCTATCCCCCGATCCCCGAAGGGCCGGCACCCAGCACGTTGCCTCAGCCCAACATCGCAACACAACCAATAGTTTTGTCCACGGAAGGACCATCCCCGGCAACTGAGGAAAGGAGGAAGCTCGATCTCCTTGAGGAAAGATTGAGGGCCGTGGAAGGATTTGGGGACTATCCATTCGCAGACATGACGGATCTTTGCTTAGTACCCGATGTTGTTATCCCCCCGAAGTTCAAAGTGCCGGACTTCGACAAGTATAAAGGGACGACTTGTCCCAAAAACCATCTCAAGATGTACTGCCGCAAGATGGGCGCACACTCTAAGGACGAGAAGCTATTAATACACTTCTTTCAAGATAGCTTGGCCGGAGTCGCGGTAGTGTGGTACACTAATTTGGAAGCTTCCCGTATCCGTACTTGGAAGGATCTGATTACTGGCTTCCTAAGGCAATATCAGTACAATTCTGATATGGCTCCCGACCGCACTCAACTGCAGAATATGTTCAAGAAAGAGGGTGAAACCTTTAAAGAATATGCGCAGCGGTGGAGAGATTTGGCGGCACAAGTAGCTCCTCCCATGGTTGAGAGAGAGATGATCACCATGATGGTAGACACTCTACCAGTGTTCTACTATGAGAAGCTAGTAGGTTACATGCCGTCCAGCTTCGCGGATCTAGTATTCGCCGGGGAAAGAATCGAGGTAGGATTGAAAAGAGGAAAGTTTGATTACGTTTCCTCCACGAGTGCGAATGCCAAAAGAATCGGGGCAACAGGGGCAAAAAGGAAGGAAGGAGATGCCCATGCCGTCTCTTCAACACCCGCGTGGGTCAAACCCCAGCAAACGCCTCATGGTACCCATCAGTATGCGCAACATCACCCGAGCTTCTCGGCTCATACCGGGAATGCCTCTAGCTCAACACCCGTGCAGCCTAAGGCACCCACCCAGAGGGAAGCTCCCCAAGTTCCAACTCCGAACACGACTCGCCCGGCCGGTAATTCCAACACGACAAGGAACTTCCCTCCGAGGCCATTTCAAGAATTCACCCCACTCCCAATGACGTACGAAGACCTCTTGCCATCCCTCATCGCCAATCATTTGGCCGTGGTAACTCCCGGAAGGGTTCTCCAACCCCCTTTCCCAAAATGGTATGACCCTAATGCAACTTGCAAGTACCATGGGGGTGTCCCGGGACATTCCGTTGAAAAATGCTTGGCCCTTAAATACAAGGTCCAACATTTGATGGATGCTGGATGGCTGACCTTCCAAGAGGATCGGCCCAATGTGAGAACCAACCCGCTCGCCAATCATGGAGGGGGAGCAATTAACGCCGTTGAGTCCGATAGACCGCGCAAGTCTAAACCTTTAAGGGATGTGGCAACCCCTAGGAGGTTTATCTTCGAGGCCCTACAAAAGGGAGGTGTGATTCCCCATAGTGGGTGTAAGGAGGAATTGTTACAGCGGATGATAGATCAAGGTCGACTAGAAGTCAGCAGTGAAGGAAAAGAAGAGCAGCATATATGCATGCAGTCCACGGATGTGAGCTGTGTTGCGAAGTCCAAACCCTTGGTGATATACTTCACTAAAAGCGCAGCTTCGCAGAAGCCCGGACACCCCTCAGCAGCTAAACCTGTTCCTTTCCCATACCAAAGTAGCCACGCAGTACCATGGAGATATACACCTCCGAGGGGGAAGGAAGAAGAAGTCACCGACGTCAGCTCGTTGTCAGCTAAAGTAACAAATATCATGGGACTGAGTGGTGTGACCTGTAGTGGTCGTGTGTTCGCGCCTCCGGACCTACCAGTCCAACCCGCGGACGTCAAGGGAAAAGGAAAAGTGGTGGAGGAACAAGATGGCGAAGCACCCCACGCTTCGAATAAAGATATTCCGGTAAAGGGCCTCCCGCAGAAAAAGGATGGTAAAAAGGAGGTGTCGCTAGAGGAAGCCAGCGAGTTCCTCCGTATAATTCAGCAGAGCGAATTCAAGGTTATCGAACAGCTCAACAAAACCCCGGCCAGGGTCTCGCTGTTGGAGTTACTTATGAGCTCCGAGCCTCATCGGGCTCTGCTAGTAAAAGTTCTGAACGAGGCCCAAGATATCTCGGTAGAAGGTTTCGGAGGGCTGGTCAACAATATCACTGCCAACAACTATCTTGCCTTCGCCGAAGAAGAAATCCCCGCCGAGGGGAGAGGGCATAATAAGGCTTTACACGTATCAGTCAAGTGTATGGACCATATCGTAGCCAAGGTGCTCATCGATAATGGTTCCAGTTTAAACGTGATGCCTAAGAGCACTTTGGAGAAATTACCATTCAATGCTTCCCACTTAAAGCCGAGTTCGATGGTGGTTCGTGCCTTCGATGGCACTCGCCGAGAGGTTAGGGGAGAGATCGATCTCCCAGTACAAATAAGCCCTCACACCTGTCAAGTCACCTTCCAAATAATGGATATTAACCCCCCCTACAGCTGTCTGTTGGGGCGCCCGTGGATCCACTCAGTGGGAGTTGTGCCCTCTACACTCCACCAAAAGTTGAAATTCGTAGTGGAGGGGCACTTGGTCATCGTGTCAGGCGAGGAAGACATCTTGGTGAGCTGCCCATCCTCTATGCCTTATGTGGAAGCCGCAGAAGAATCGTTAGAAACCGCTTTCCAGTCTTTTGAGGTGGTCAGCATTTCCTCCGTGGACTCCTTCTCTGGGCAGCCTTGCCTGTCCGATGCAGCAGTAATGATGGCCCGAGTTATGTTAGGGAACGGTTACGAACCCGGAATGGGTTTAGGCAAGGACAATGGCGGCATAACTAGTCTGATAAATGCCAAAGGAAATCGTGGGAAGTATGGTTTAGGCTATAAGCCCACTCAGGCGGATATGAAAAGAAGCATCGCGGGAAGGAAGAGCAGTGGTCAAAGCTCGCGTTGGAGACAAGAAAGTGAAAGAAGCTCGCCCTGCCACATAAGTAGAAGCTTTATAAGCGCGGGTCTGGGAGACAAAGGTCAAGTGGTCGCGATATGCGAAGATGATGTTCCGAGTACATTGGATTTGGTACGACCATGCCTTCCTGATTTCCAGCTGGGAAATTGGCGAGTGGAGGAACGCCCCGGCATTTACGCAACAAGCATAATGTAAACCTTTACAGTTTTTAAAAGCTCTATAGTTGGGCCCAGGCTTTAGAGTTTTTCCTTTTGTTAAGGCTTTGTGTCTTTTGTTTTTGAATTTATAATACAAGGATCTTTCTTCATCTGTTCCTACGTCTCTACCCATTCTCATTCATTTGCATGTTTACTTCTTTTTTTGAAACGGCAGATCCGATGACGAGTCCCCCGAAGGTACTAATACCTGGGACCCGCCTATCGACTTCGAGCAAGAAATGAGTCAAACGGAAGATGAAGGAAACGAGGATGTGGGACTTCCCACAGAATTAGAAAGAATGGTCACCCATGAGGACCAAGAAATGGGACCTCATCAAGAAGATACAAAGCTGGTAGACTTAGGAATTGGCAGTGGAAAAAGGGAAGTAAAGATAGGTACAAATATTACCGCACCTATTCGTGAGGAATTAATAATCCTGCTAAAGGACTACCAAGACATCTTTGCTTGGTCATACCAAGATATGCCCGGTTTGAGTTCTGACATTGTACAACACCGATTACCTCTAAATCCCGAGTGTTCCCCGGTAAAGCAGAAACTGAGAAGGATGAAGCCCGAAACATCCTTGAAGATAAAAGAAGAAGTGAAGAAGCAATTTGACGCTGGATTTCTGGCCGTCGCTCGGTATCCAGAATGGGTTGCCAACATCGTACCGGTTCCTAAGAAAGATGGGAAAGTACGAATGTGTGTGGATTATCGAGACCTGAATCGGGCCAGTCCCAAGGACAATTTTCCTTTACCACACATCGATATCCTCATAGATAACACGACCAATTTCGCTTTATTTTCCTTCATGGACGGTTTCTCCGGTTACAATCAGATAAAGATGGCGCCCGAGGATATGGAAAAGACTACTTTCGTCACCCTGTGGGGGACGTTCTGTTACAAGGTGATGTCCTTTGGACTCAAGAATGCCGGGGCAACTTATCAACGGACCATGGTAGCTTTGTTCCATGATATGATGCATCAAGAGATCGAGGTATATGTGGACGACATAATTGCTAAATCTAAATCTGAGGAAGAACACCTTGTCAACCTGCGGAAGTTGTTTGAAAGGCTTAAGAAATATCAATTAAGGTTGAACCCCGCCAAGTGTACCTTTGGGGTCAAATCAGGGAAATTACTTGGGTTCATTGTAAGCCAGAAAGGGATAGAGGTAGACCCCGAAAAGGTGAAGGCTATCCTTGAGATGCCAGAACCCCGTACAGAGAGGCAAGTCCGAGGTTTCCTGGGACGCTTGAATTATATTGCTAGATTCATATCGCAGCTCACCGCCATTTGTGAGCCGTTGTTCAAGCTCTTATGCAAAAACCAAACTAATCGCTAGAATGAGGATTGCCAAGAAGCTTTTGGAAGGATCAAGAAGTGCCTTATGAATCCTCCCGTGCTTATGCCACCAGTACCTGGAAGGCCTCTCATTTTGTACATGACAATCTTAGACGAGTCAATGGGGTGTATGCTGGGGCAACATGACGAATCCAGAAAGAAAGAGCGCACTGTTTACTACCTAAGTAAGAAGTTCACGACCTGTGAAATGAATTACTCCTTGCTCGAAAGAACGTGTTGTGCTTTAGTATGGGCATCCCATCGCCTAAGGCAGTACATGCTGAGCCATACTACCTGGTTGATATCCAAGATGGACCCGGTTAAGTACATCTTTGAAAAGCCAGCTCTCACGGGACGAATCACCCGGTGGCAAGTCCTGCTATCCGAGTTTGATATAGTCTACGTCACCCAAAAGGCGATAAAAGGAAGCGCCTTAGCAGATTATTTGGCTCAACAGCCTCTTAACGACTATCAGCCCATGCATCCTGAATTCCCGGATGAGGACATCATGGCCTTGTTTGAGGAAAAATTGGACGAAGATCGGGACAAATGGACCGTATGGTTTGACGGAGCGTCAAACATTCTAGGCCATGGCGTTGGGGCAGTATTGGTCTCTCCGGACAATCAATGTGTACCTTTCACAGCCAGGCTAGGATTCGACTGCACCAACAACATGGCCGAATATGAAGCATGTGCCCTGGCCGTCCAGGCAGCGATTGACTCCAACGTCAAACTACTCAAGGTGTACGGCGACTCAGCGTTGGTAATCCATCAGCTGAGAGGGGAATGGGAAACTAGAGATCCCAAGCTGATACCCTACAAAGCCTATATCAAGGAATTGGCTAAGACCTTTGATGAGATCTCCTTCCATCATGTTCCCCGCGAGAAAAATCAAATGGCGGATGCACTTGCTACTTTGGCGTCTATGTTTCAGCTAACACCGCACGGGGATCTACCTTACATTGAATTTTGGTGTCGTGGAAAACCCGCGCATTGTTGCCAGGTAGAAGAGGAACGGGACGGAAAGCCTTGGTATTTCGACATCAAGCGATATGTCGTAAGCAAAGAATACCCGCCAGAAATTGCCGACAATGATAAGAGGACATTAAGAAGGTTGGCCGCCGGTTTCTTCATGAGTGGGAGTATACTGTATAAGAGAAATCACGACATGACACTCCTGCGGTGTGTGGATGCCAGGGAGGCAAATCACATGATCGAGGAAGTCCATGAGGGCTCGTTTGGAACGCACGCCAACGGGCATGCTATGGCCCGGAAGATCCTAAGAGCAGGTTATTACTGGCTTACCATGGAAAGTGATTGTTGTGTCCATGTGAGGAAATGCCACAAATGTCAAGCGTTCGCAGATAATGTCAACGCTCCACCACATCCTCTGAATGTCATGTCCGCCCCTTGGCCTTTCTCCATGTGGGGAATAGATGTCATCGGGGCCATTGAGCCCAATGCCTCGAATGGTCATCCTTTCATCCTCGTGGCGATAGATTATTTCACCAAGTGGGTCGAGGCGGCTTCCTATACCAGTGTCACGAGGGGTGTAGTGGTCAGGTTCATTAAGAAAGAGATCATCTACCGATATGGTTTGCCAAGGAAGATTATCACAGACAACGGCACCAACCTGAATAACAAGATGATGGGGGAAATGTGCGAGGAGTTTAAAATCCAACATCACAATTCCACACCCTACCGGCCAAAGATGAATGGAGCCGTGGAAGCGGCCAATAAGAATATAAAAAAGATTATCCAAAAGATGACCGTGTCATACAGAGATTGGCACGAAATGCTCCCCTTTGCATTACACGGTTACCGAACTTCAGTGCGAACGTCAACTGGGGCAATGCCGTTCTCATTGGTATATGGGATAGAGGCTGTATTACTGTTTGAGGTAGAAGTCCCGTCATTAAGGATCTTGGCAGAATCCGGATTAAAGGAATCCGAGTGGGCTCAAACGCGCTATGACCAGCTCAACCTCATTGAGGGTAAGCGCTTAACGGCCATGAGTCATGGGCGTTTGTACCAGCAAAGAATGAAGAGTGCATTCGACAAGAAAGTACGCTTGCGCAAGTTCCATGAGGGAGACCTTGTCCTAAAGAAAATGTCCCCTGCTGTCAAGGACAATCGAGGGAAATGGGCCCCGAACTACGAAGGGCCTTTTGTTGTGAAGAGGGCTTTTTTCCGGAGGAGCCCTGGTGCTTACCAACATGGATGGTGAAGAGTTACCTTCACCCGTGAATTCTGATGTCGTCAAGCGATATTATGCTTAGAATCTGGGGCAATTAAGGATGTCGCTGCATGTTCTTTATCATTATGTGTTTTCTGGATTTCCCCCAGGGATTTCCCGTCTGCTATATCTCTCGTTACAATCTTTCAAAGAAATGAACGTGGATTCGAGGCTTTAGTCCTCACGTTGGTTTCAAACCTTGCATTTGATTTGTGATCACCTGAGCCCTTCCGCTCAGTTCGTGGGATGCCCCAAGCGCTTAATTAAAATTGAACCTAAACCAACTTTTGCTAAAATTTGCTGCGTTTGAAAACATTTATGCATATGCATACGCATGCATATTGTTGTGGTAAAACAGGGGCAGGATCATCTTGAGTTACCTTCTGGGGTGGGGACAAAACGTGGACAGCAGAAACCAATCAAGCTAAAACAATGACGCGGTCAAGATTGGCCGAACCTGGTTGTTTATTACTTGCAGGTACTTAGGAACGGATGCAAGTGGGGATGGGGTCACGACCGACTGATCGTTGCCCTTTCTCTGCGCTAGACAAGCAGAGAACGTCGCTGCAAGGCAGCCCCGTATCCTATGTATTCGCAGTTGTCTTACTATTTGTTTGTTTTAAAAATAAGTAATCAACGCTTAATTCTAACTTAAGTAAGTTCAAGTTAGGCAAAGCGCTAAACCATAAGGAAGGAGGGGACATGGTTAATGTTCCTCTCAAAAAAAAAAAATGCAGGTTAGCTCGCCTGGGCGAGCCACCCCTGCACCAAATTATAAGAATGACGAAAGGAGGGACGTTTTTGCATTCAAAAACCTTTTTTTCCCCCTTTCAAAAGCCATACCCACGGGATTTACGAGTTTGCAGCCCTAGGGTCATCATTTTTTGCATTTTTTTGATTCCGTTTTGCGCTTTTGTTCATCACCAACAAGTAAGTATTCCATCCCTAAGTTTTAGCTTTTCATTGGTGTATTTTGGTCTCCTTTTGGTGCTCTAAAATGTGGGAATATGCTCAAATATGTGGGGCAATTTTGGTTTGTTTTCTTGCTTGATTGGGTTGAATTGGGGGTTTGTATGGGATGGCCCTAGGCCTATAATGCATTTTGAAGCAATGGGACATGCCACATTGTCCCCGTTCTCTTGCTATTGATACCTAAACGCGCGCCCACCAAGTGTTCGGTGAAATGCCTCAATGGCATTAGCGCGTGGTTTTCATAGGGAAACAACCCGTGGGGCCTTTTGGTTTGCACATATTTTCTTTTTTTTTGGGGCATGCATTCATTCCCGAAAAGGCTAGAGTAATTGCCCCACATATATCCTAGGCCTAGGAACCAAAGTTTTATACAAAAAGAAACACAAGAGGAGGTGCATATTGGGTAAAGTTACCCTTTTTGGCCAGCAATCAGCTATGAGCCACGCTACAATAATTTCCCTACGCCTAGATGTTTAGGAATTTTGCTCCTCATAAATGTGTAGGTTTAGAATAGGTAGCTAAATACCTTTGGCAATTTACACTTTGGGTGTGGTAGCAAAATACTTGGATGTATGTACATGTAATTTTTGGTAGTCAAAATGTCTCGCAAAAAAATATAAATATGTTGCATGTTTTGTAAAGGAAATACCTTACAAAAATACCTTTTAATTTGAATACAATTTTAGTCAGCAAAAGAAAATGTACTTGAATTTGCATGCGGCTTTAGGTAGCAAAAACACTTGAGTAAAGCATGAAATGTATCACCTTATTGTGTAGATAGCCAAGATTCATCACAAAGTTTGTATATGCATAAGTATTAGAAATACCGGAATGTGCACATGTGCAATTTTTGGTACCCCAAATGCTTTGAGTACGCATGTATGTAAATTTAGCCAAGGAAGTTCATGAGATGTAGGTAACAAATACACCTTGGAAGTACATATAAATAATCTAGGTAACGAAGGTGCCTTGATTGTATATGGGTGCATTTTTCTTAGTTATAAGAATGTCTTGTGCAAGTGAACGTTCGTAAAGAAGTATGCGCATAAGCTTGCTCTAAATTTACATTGATGTTTGTATTTATTGGAGGAGGTTGTATGCCATTTTTGTTTTAAGAGTAGCATTCCTTGGTAAAACTAACTTTCCAAATGTTTGCCTTCGCAGGAAATGGCCCCGAGGAAGCTTGCCTCAAAGAGGTCCAGGAAGGATAAGGCGGCCGAAGGGACTAGTTCTGCTCCTGAGTATGACAGTCACCGCTTTAGGAGCGCTGTACACCAGCAGCGTTTCGAGGCCATCAAGGGATGGTCGTTTCTCCGGGAGCGACGCGTCCAGCTCAGGGACGACAAGTATACTGATTTCCAGGAGGAAATAGGGCGCCGGCGGTGGACATCACTGGTTACCCCCATGGCCAAGTTCGATCCAGAAATAGTCCTTGAGTTTTATGCCAATGCTTGGCCAACAGAGGAGGGCGTGCGTCACATGAGATCCTGGGTAAGGGGTCAGTGGATCCCGTTTGATGCCGACGCTATCGGCCAGCTCCTGGGATATCCGTTGGTGTTGGAAGAGGGCCAGGAATGCGAGTATGGCCAGAGGAGGAACCGGTCTGATGGGTTCGATGAGGAGGCCATCGCCCAGTTACTATGTATACCGGGGCAGGATTTTTCCCGGACTGCTGCAGGGAGGCGAGTGCGAATCATGCGCACCAACATAACCACCCTGACTCAGATATGGATGACTCTGCTGCTCAGCAACATCCTGCCCACCGATCATAATTCCGACCTCCCCATGCCGAAGTGTCAACTGGTGTATGGCGCCTACTAGGCACCCTTTGGACCTAGATAAGTCCAACAGGGCCCTGGGATTTCCCTCGCTGATCACAGGACTCTGCCAGTCATTCGGAGTCCCCGTTGCACCTACCAAGGTAATTCGGGCCGCCCATCACCCGAGCTTTTATTGAGAAGTACTGTACCCAGAGACAGGCTCAGGGTGATGCTCCACAGGCCGCAGGCGCGCCACCACCACCTCATCAGGCTGGCCAGGCTGGGGCATTTGACATGGAGCAGTATTTACGGCATTTGGTTCGCCAGCAGGCAGCCAACCACCGGGCACATGTGCAGACCCATGATTGTCTGTACCAGATGAGCCTCAGCATGCAGAGCCAGGGCTTCGCTTCTTTTTCATGCCCTACTCCAGACCAGTTCAGGGCAGAGGTCGCATGGCCCGGGGATTGGCCCGAGGCCCAAGCAGGAGAGGCTCCCCCAGAAGCTCCCGGCGATGGAGAAGAGGCCCACGAGGACGAGGAGATGGCCGATTTGCTTGACTTCTTGGGAGGGAGTGGAGATACATGACTCGGAGATCCCCAGATTCATGTTTTCTTTCATATTTCTTTTATCATTTTTATGTTATGTTTTGACTTGAGAGACTAATGTTTGTTTTTGTTGTTTTGATTGTCATTTGTACAGCGCATGCATTTTTGTTTGGATTGTTGCGTTAGTGTTTATATATCATTACTATCAATGATGTTTGAAATTCTGGAACCGTGTAGAGTTCTTCGTTAGGAACATCGTCCAAAAAAATATAATAATAAAACGAACAAAAAAACAAAAAAAATAGACAAATAAAAATCAAAAAAGAGAGGAAAAAGAAAGCAAGTAAGGAAAAAGATGGAAAAAGAAAAATAAGTTGTCTAGCTGAAAAACCGACATGCTTTTGAGAAGAGATGACTTCCAACTTTTCTTTGAAAAAATTCATTGATCATTACCAATTTTTGAAAAAAAGTGTGTATACACCTGAAGGGTGAACGCTGTGAAAATTTTCCCGGACGCCCGAAATGGACTCGGGTGAATGCACAAATTGATAAAAGAACATATTTTGGAAACATTGGGTTGATTTAAAATAGAGGAAATGAATCCTGAGCCCTAGCATCACATGACCATAAAAATTTGACACTTGAGTGTCCACATAAGTGCATGCATGACCAGTTTTGCATAAAATTTCCAAATCATCATTTTTGCATTTGTGTCATGGAAATAATGTGGGGCATCCCTTTTATCCTTGAACCAAACCAAACCCCGCCATGTATCATGCCTGGTCATTCTACAAGTCTTGAGCCAAAATCCTGACTCACCATAAACCTTGACCCAGGGTGAGAATGTCAATCTTTACCCTCGAAAAAAAAAAAAGAGGAAAAGAAGGAAAATTTCCAATCAAAGAGAAGCAAAAAGAAAAGAAAGGAAGTTCCCAATCAAAGAGTGGGATAAAGCAAAAAGAAAAGAAAGAAAATTCCAAACCAAAGAATGGGAGAAAGTAAAAAAAGGAAGGAAAGAAAGTTCCTGATCAAAGAAACTAGAAGAAATGTGCAGAAAGGTCTTTTTGACCAGACAATATCTGAACAATACAGAATTGTCACCAATGAACAAGAGGAAGAAAAGGAAACCATGACCTAAAAGTGGTCTTCTCCCTTTGATTACCAACCGAAATCCTGTGCGTCGGTGACTTGCTCGCCCGCGCAAAACAAAAACAGAAAAGGAAAAGGGCGAAAACACGCAAAAGCCGAAAAACCCACCAAAAGAACCCATTCCCAAGGGAAGCCCTATTGATCCATGATCACGCATGTAATTTTTGATTTGATAGGAAATAATTTGCAAAGTCAAGTCATGACATATATATGGTTCGGAATTAGGATAAAACACTTACCTGTGCGAGATTGATACACTTTGAGTGGATTTCTTCTATTTTTGTCGAACCCAGTGTTTCCTCTACATGGTCATTTAGAAACGAAATGCTAACATCCAAAATCTCATTTATGGTCATGGGGGATTTCATCAACATACTCTCCTTCCCCGGTAAACGCATTGTTCTTTTCACTCGAAAAAAAGCATATGCTGCTCTAATCAGTTGGAATATTTGTCTCTTTACTAAAGCATGTTTGCATTTTTAGTGAAGAAAACACCGAGACTTTTTCAAGTCTCACAAGTTATCCAGAACTACGTAGGTCTGAGTTCCTCATTGGAGGATACGTAGGAGCAAGAGCCTTGCTTTTGTCGACCACACCACCTTTTGCTGTCATGACCCAAGAGCTGGTAACCCGCGGAGACACCTTACAGTTATCCGCACCTCGTCATTCCAGTGACCCCAAGTGTGATTGATGAGCAAAGGCCAGTGAGGTCATTTGCACCCTTTCCGGAGATGTCAACATCTTCCGCTCGAGACTTTTTCAAGTCTCACAAGTTATCTAGAACTTACATAGGTCTGAGTTCCTCATTGGAGGATACGTAGGAGCAAGAGCATTGCTTTTGTCGGCCACCCCACAAGATCTGTCATACTGACCCTGAGGTCATGTGACATTGCCGGAGACAAAATTTGGTCATTCCGCACCCCTTGCCATTCAGACACAGTCGTGTCCGATGGCGCATATAGACAAAATTTGGTCATTCTGCACCCTTTGTCATCCAGAGGCGGCGGGCCCGATGACATGCGGAGACAAAATTTGGTCATTCCGCACCCCTTTGCCATTCAGACACAGTCGTGTCCGATGGTACGCAGAGACAAAATTTGGTCATTCTGCACCCTTTGTCATCCAGAGCGGCAGACCCGATGACATGCGG
>NW_021143628.1:0-26655 GCF_004193775.1 Glycine soja
GTTTGTGAGGATCAGATAAAATGAGAGAAAGAAAAGAGTGAGACACTTGAGAGGAAGAAGAGTGAGACACTTGAGAAGGAAAAGAGAGGAAAGAAAAAAGAGTGAAACACTTGAGAGGGAAAAGAGAGAAAACAAAAAGAGTGAAAACACTTGAGGGCAAACAGCTTTATTTAGCAACAAAAAGGGAGGTGAGGAGGGTGCTTTGTGCGAGACAACCCCTCTATTTATTGTTTTCTCAACGTCAGATGTTGCATGCTAACCCAATTGATGAATTTAAATTGCCTTCTAGTATTCAATCTCTTCTGCAGGATTTTGATGATGTGTTTCCAGCAAGTGTACCAGATGGTTTGCCACCATTGAGGGGAATTGAGCATCACATTGATCTCATTCCAGGAGCGTCCTTGCCCAATCGGCCACTATATAGGAGCAACCCACAAGAAACTAAGGAGATGAAAGGCAAGTATCCGAACTCCTGAGCAAAGGTTGGGTGAGAGATAGTATGAGTCCGTGCGCTGTACTGTCATTCTAGTACCCAAGAAGGACGGCTCATGGAGGATGTGTTCTGATTGTAGAGCATAAACAACATCACCATCAAGTATAGGCACCAATCCCCAGGTTAGATGATCTTCTTGATGAACTGTATGGTGCATGTGTGTTTTCTAAAATTGATTTGAAAAGTGGCTATAATCAGATTAGAATCAGAGAGGGAGATGAATGGAAAACTGCCTTTAAAACAAAATATGGTTTGTATGAGTGGATGGTTATGCCATTTGGTTTGACTAATGCACCTAGTACTTTCATGAGATTGATGAACCATGTTTAAGGGAATTTATTGGGAAATTTGTGGTGGTGTACTTTGATGATATTCTTATCTATAGCACTTAGTCTTGATTTGCATGTTCAACATTTGCAATCTGTTTTAAGTGTGCTTAGGAAAGAAAAATTGTATGCCAACCTAGAAAAGTGCTCCTTTTGTACTGATCATGTGGTGTTTCTGGTTTTGTTGTTAGTGCTGAGGAGTACGGGTGGATGTGGAAAAGGTTAAGGCCATCCAAGAATGGCCAACACCTAAGACCCTGAGTGAGGTGAGGGGATTTCATGGTTTAGCAAGTTTCTATAGGAGATTTGTTAAGGATTTTAGTACATTGGCTGCTCCTCTAACTGAAGTTGTTAAGAAGAATGTGGGTTTCAAATGGGGTAAGAAACAAGAAGAGGCCTTTGCTGCCCTCAAACATAGGTTAACTAATGCACCCATTCTTGCTATGCCTAATTTTGCAAAATCATTTGAAATTGAGTGTGATGCGTCAAATGTGGGCATTGGGGCTGTTTTATTGCAAGAGGGACATCCGATAGCTTATTTTAGTGAAAAGTTAGGAGCCGCTGCCCTTAACTATTCAACTTATGATAAGGAATTGTATGCTTTGGTTAGGGCTTTACAAACTTGGCAGCATTACCTATTACCCAAAGAGTTTGTCATCCATAGTGATCACGAGTCCTTAAAATACTTAAAAGGCCAAGGAAAGCTTAATAAGAGGCATGCTAAGTGGGTAGAGTTTTTAGAGCAATTTCCATATGTCATCAAACATAAAAAGGGGAAAGGGAATGTAGTGGCTGATGCACTGTCTAGGAGACATGCTTTACTTGCTATGCTTGAAACTAAACTGTTTGGTCTCGAGTCTTTGAAAGACATGTATGTGCATGATGTGGACTTTGCTGAAATTTTTGCTGCATGTGAAAAGTTTTCTGAAAATGGTTACTATAGGCATAATGGATTCTTGTTTAAAGCAAATAAATTGTGTGTGCCTAAGTGTTCCATTAGAGAGTTGCTTGTGAGTGAATCACATGAGGGGGGTTGATGGGACACTTTGGGGTTCAAAAGACCCTGGAAATTCTGCAAGAGCATTTCTTTTGGCCTCATATGAGGCGTGATGTGCATAAGTTTTGTGGTCATTGCATTGTGTGTAAACAAGCTAAATCTAAGGTTAAACCTCATGGACTGTATACTCCTTTGCCTGTTCCTGAATATCCTTGGACTGACATATCTATGGACTTTGTTTTGGGGCTGCCCAAAACCAAGAATGGAAAGGATTCTGTGTTTGTTGTTGTTGACAGGTTTTCTAAGATGGCACACTTCATCCCTTGCAAGAAAGTGGATGACGCTTGTCATGTGGCTGATTTGTTTTTCAAAGAAATAGTGCGGCTTCATGGATTACCGAGGAGCATTGTCAGTGATAGGGATGCAAAATTCCTTAGTCACTTTTGGAGGACCTTGTGGGGTAAGATTGGTACTAAATTGTTGTTTTCTACTACTTGTCACCCACAAACTGATGGTCAAACTGAGGTAGTCAATAGGACTTTAGGCACACTGCTTAGGACTGTTTTAAAGAAAAATCTTAAATCTTGGGAAGCCTGTTTGCCTCATGTTGAGTTTGCTTATAATCGGGCTGTCCATAGCACAACTAATTGTTCACCATTTGAGATAGTGTATGGATTTAATCCTTTGACTCCTCTTGATTTGTTGCCTATGCCTAACATTGCTATGTTTAAGCATAAGGATGCACAGGCTAAAGCTGAGTATGTGAAGAAGTTGCATGAGCAAGTGAAGGTTCAAATTGAAAAGAAAAATGCGAGCTATGCAAGGCAAGCCAACAAAAGCAGAAAGAAAGTCGTGCTTGAACCAGGTGATTGGGTTTGGGTACACCTGAGGAAGGAGAGGTTCCCAAAACACAGGAAGTCCAAGCTTCAACCTAGAGGAGACGGACCATTCCAAGTGTTGGAGAAGATCAACGACAATGCCTACAAGATTGACTTGCCTAGTGAGTATAATGTAAGTGCCACTTTCAATGTGTCTGATCTATCTCTTTTGATGCAGATGGAGGAGCCTTGGATTTGAGGACAAATCCTTTTCAAGAAGGAGGGAGTGATGAGGACATAACCAAGGGCAAGGACCATGAAGCACTTGAAGGTCCCATGACCAGAGGCAGACTTAAACAAGCCCAACACGTCATAGAGACAAGGCTGGTCATTTGTATAGCTGCCATTGATGATGATTGAAGGCCCAGAGGCAGAGGCACTACCAAGACTACTAATTGTTGTTGAAGGCCCAAACTAACTTGAAGGCCCAAGTTAAATAAGTTTTTAGTTATAATTTATTTTTATTGTAATTTAGGCCCAAACTGTTTAGAAGGCCCATGTCTATTTTTATCTTTTTCTTCAGATACACTATAAGTATTTGTTTTTGTTTTCAATAAAAGAACTTTTGGACATTTGATAAAATTTGGTGAGAGTTTCTCTCTGAGTTCCTTGTTGAACCAATCTCAGACTTATCAAGGTAATCCTTGTGGCGTCTACCCTGACTTATCTTCCTTCACCGGAAGTGGCGTCATCCAAACCTCCGTAGCCTGTATCAAACGATCCACTCCTACTCAGGTTCACATCAGACTGTCATTTTTTCCGACCAATATCGGTGAATAATATTTTTTTGCCGAGGTGGGCTAATGTTTTCCTGGCCGAATAAATGGGCACATGCCAGGTTCGGCTGAATCAAAACGTCGGTTGAGCTAGCACGAAAAAACATAGCCGACTTACATTGCAAATTTTTTATGCAACACCAAAACAAAAAAACATCTCGCCGCAAAAACAAACATTATCGGCCAGCGAGCGTTTTAAAAAAAAAATTGCGCAATGTCGGCTGAAAAATATCAATCGGGACTATTTCACGACCGATGTCGACTGTTGTTTTTTCTATTCAATCGCTGAATGAAATTTGCATGATGGCGATTAGGAAATGTTCGATTGGCATCATCCTTTGAAACTTCTTTTTTAGACCTCGATCGCTTATCTTTCCTGGCCGACGTCGACTGTCATTTTTTTCGATCAATATCGGTGAATAATATTTTTTTGGCGAGGAGGGCTAACTTCCTGGCCGAATAAATGGGAACATGCAAGGTTCGGCCGAAACAAAACGTCGGTTGAACTAGCACGAAAAAACCTAGCCGACCTACATTGCAAATTTTTTATGCAACACCAAAACAAGAAAATTTCCTCTGTCGTAACAACAAAATACATTATCGGCCAGCGAGTGTTTTAAAAAAAAATTGCGCAATGTCGGCTGAAAAATATCAGTCGCGGTTATTTCGCGACCGCTGCCAGCTGTTGTTTTTTCTATTCAATCGCTGAATGAAATTTGCATGATGGCGATTAGGAAATGTTCGATCGGCATCATCCGGTGAAACTTCTTTTTTAGACCTCGACCGATCTTCTTTCCTGGCCGACGTCGACTGTCATTTTTTCCGACCAATATCGGTGAATAATATTTTTTTGCCGAGGTGGGCTAATGTTTTCCTGGCCGAATAAATGGGAACATGCCAGGTTCGGCCGAAACAAAACGTCGGTTGAACTAGCACGAAAAAACCTAGCCGACCTACATTGCAAATTTTTTATGCAACACCAAAACAAGAAAATTTCCTCTGTCGTAACAACAAAATACATTATCGGCCAGCGAGTGTTTTAAAAAAAAATTGCGCAATGTCGGCTGAAAAATATCAGTCGCGGTTATTTCGCGACCGCTGCCAGCTGTTGTTTTTTCTATTCAATCGCTGAATGAAATTTGCATGATGGCGATTAGGAAATGTTCGATCGGCATCATCTGGTGAAACTTCTTTTTAAGACCTCGACCGATCATCTTTCCTGGCCGAAGTCGACTGTCATTTTTTCCGACCAATATCGGGGAATAATATTTTTTTGCCGAGGTGGGCTAATGTTTTCCTGGCCCAATAAATGGGAACATGCCAGTTTCGGCCGAAACAAAACGTCGAATGTGCTCGCACGAAAAAACCTTGCCGACCTACATTGTAAATTTTTTATGCAACACAAAAACAAGAAAACTTCCTCTGCCGCAAAAAAGAAAACATTATCGGCCAGCGAGCGTTTTAAAAAAAAAATTGCGCAATGTCGGCTGAAAAATATCAGTCGGGACTATTTCACGACCGATGTCGACTGTTGTTTTTTCTATTCAATCGCTGAATGAAATTTGCATGATGGCGATTAGGAAATGTTCGATCGGCATCATCTGGTGAAACTTCTTTTTAAGACCTCGACCGATCATCTTTCCTGGCCGAAGTCGACTGTCATTTTTTCCGACCAATATCGGGGAATAATATTTTTTTGCCGAGGTGGGCTAATGTTTTCCTGGCCCAATAAATGGGAACATGCCAGTTTCGGCCGAAACAAAACGTCGAATGTGCTCGCACGAAAAAACCTTGCCGACCTACATTGTAAATTTTTTATGCAACACAAAAACAAGAAAACTTCCTCTTCCGCAAAAAAAAAAAACATTATCGGCTAGCGGTCGTTTTTAAAAAAAAGTTGCGAAATGCGGCTGAAAAATATCAGTCGTGACTATTTCACGATCGATGTCGACTATTGTTTTTTCTATTCAATCGCTGCATGAAATTTACATGATGGCGATTAGGAAATGTTCGATTGGCATCATCCGGTGAAACTTCTTTTTTAGACCTCGTTCGCTTATCTTTCCTGGCCGACGTCGACTGTCATTTTTTTCGATCAATATCGGTGAATAATATTTTTTTGTCGAGGAGGGATAACTTCCTGGCCGAATAAATGGGAACATGCAGGGTTCGGCCGAAACAAAACGTCGGTTGAACTAGCACGAAAAAACCTAGCCGACCTACATTGCAAATTTTTTATGCAACACCAAAACAAGAAAATTTCCTCTGTCGTAACAACATAATACATTATCGGCCAGCAAGTGTTTTAAAAAAAAATTGCGCAATGTCGGCTGAAAAATATCAGTCGGGGTTATTTCGCGACCGCTGCCAGCTGTTGTTTTTTCTATTCAATCGCTGAATGAAATTTGCATGATGGCGATTAGGAAATGTGATGAGAATTCACATCAAAATGTTCGATCGGCATCATCATGTGAAACTTCTTTTTTAGACCTCGATCGATCAGCTTTCCTGGCCGACGTCGACTGTCATTTTTTCCGACCAATATCGGTGAATAATATTTTTTTGCGAGGTGGGCTAATGTTTTCCTGGCCGAATAAATGGGAACATGCCAGGTTCGGCCGAAACAAAACGTCGGTTGAGCTAGCACGAAAAAACCTAGCCGACCTACATTGCAAATTTTTTATGCAACACCAAAACAAGAAAATTTCCTCTGTCGTAAAAACAAAATACATTATCGGCCAACGAGTGTTTTAAAAAAAAATTGCGCAATGTCGGCTGAAAAATATCAGTCGGGGTTATTTCGCGACCGCTGCCAGCTGTTGTTTTTTCTATTCAATCGCTGAATGAAATTTGCATGATGGCGATTAGGAAATGTTCGATCGGCATCATCCGGTGAAACTTCTTTTTTAGACCTCGATCCCTTATCTTTCCTGGCCGACGTCGACTGTCATTTTTTCCGATCAATATCGGTGAATAATATTTTTTTGGCGAGGAGGGCTAATGTTTCCTGGCCGAATAAATGGGAACATGCCAGGTTCGGCCGAAACAAAACGTCGGTTGAGCTAGCACGAAAAAACATAGCCGACTTACATTGCAAATTTTTTATGCAACACAAAAACAAGAAAACTTCCTCTGCCGTAAAAACAAACAATATCGGCTAGCGAGCGTTTTAAAAAAAAATTTGCGCAATGTCAGCTGAAAAATATCAGTCGGGACTATTTCACGACCGATGTCGACTGTTGTTTTTTCTACTCCATCGCTGAATGAAATTTGCATGATGGCGATTAGGAAATGTTCAATTGGCATCATCCTTTGAAACTTCTTTTTTAGACCTCGATCGCTTATCTTTCCTGGCCGACGTCGACTGTCATTTTTTTCGATCAATATCGGTGAATAATATTTTTTTGGCGAGGAGGGCTAACTTCCTGGCCGAAAAAATGGGAACATGCAAGGTTCGGCCGAAACAAAACGTCGGTTGAACTAGCACGAAAAAACCTAGCCGACCTAAAAAAATTGCAAATTTTTTATGCAACACCAAAACTAGAAAATTTCCTCTGTCGTAAAAACAAAATACATTATCGGCCAACGAGTGTTTTAAAAAAAAATTGCGCAATGTCGGCTGAAAAATATCAGTCGGGGTTATTTCGCAACCGCTGTCAGCTGTTGTTTTTTCTATTCAATCGCTGAATGAAATTTGCATGGTGGCGATTAGGAAATGTTCGATCGGCATCATCCGGTGAAACTTCTTTTTTAGACCTCGATCGATCATCTTTCCATGCCGACGTCGACTGTCATTTTATCCGACCAATATCGGTGAATAAATTTTTTTGCTGAGGTGGGCTAATGTTTTCCTGGCCGAATAAATGGGAAAATGTCAGTTTCGGCCGAAACAAAACGTCGGTTGTTCTCTCACGAAAAAACCTTGCCGACCTACATTGTAAATTTTTTATGCAACACAAAAACAAGAAAACTTCCTCTGCCGCAAAAAAAAAACATTATCGGCTAGCGAGCGTTTTTGATGAGAATCATGAAACTGGCCAAATACAGGCTAAAGGCCCAAGTGGAGAAGGACGAAGGCCCAAGTGGAGAAGGACAAAGCCCCCGAGTGGAGAAGGATGAAGGCCCAAGTGGAGAAGGATGAAGGCCCAGAGGCAGAGACACTATCAAGACTATTAATTGTTGCTGAAGGCCCAAACTAATTTGAAGGCCCAAGTTAAATAAGTTTTTAGTTATAATTTATTTTTATTGTAATTTTGGCCCAAACTGTTTAAAAGGCCCATGTCTATTTTTATCTTTTTGTTTAGCTACACTATAAGTATGGGTTTTTGTTTTGAATAAAAAAACTTTTGACATTTGATAAAATTTGGTGAGAGTTTCTCTCTGAGTTCCTTGTTGAACCAATTATCAGACTTATCAAGGTAATCCTTGTGGCGTCTACCCAGACTTATCTTCCTTCACCGGAAGTGGCGTCTATCCTGACTTATCTTCCTTCACTGGAAGTGGCGTCTACCCAGACTTATCTTCCTTCACTGGAAGTGGCGTCTACCTTGACTTATCTTCCTTCACCGGAAGTGGCGTCATTCAAATCTTCGTAACCTGTATCAAGCGATCCGCTCCTACTCAGGTTCACATCATCTGGTATCAGAGCTTCGGCTCTTGATACAGGTTCTATCGTATCCTATCCTATTTTTTTTTCTTCGTAATTTGTCTAGGTTTGTGTTTTTGTCCTTGTTCTGTTATTTGCGTTCTTGTTCTTGTTCTTGTTCTTGTTCTTGTCACGTTCTTGTTCTTATTTCTTGTGTCTTTCAAACTTTGTGTCAAAAAAAAAAAATTGTTTGAGTTCTTGTTTCTTGTTCTTGTGCCTATCATATTGTATTCTGTCTTTTGTTCATAACTTTTGTTTCAGCCTATTCGAATTCTGTTTGGGGTAAAAATTGCCTAATTGCTGAATTGCTAAATTGTCAAATTTGCCTAATGATGATTGCCTATTGAACGAATTCTAATAGCTGGACGTCTGAAAAAAAAAACAAAAAAAATAGAGAGAAAAAAAAACGAAAAAAAAAAGAAAGAAAGAAAGAGAAAGAAAGAAAGAAAAAAAAAGGAAACAGTTGCAAAAAAAAAAAAGTTGCAAAAATTTTGAAAAAAAAAAAAGTGGGTGTTTGATCTTTGAAAACGAAATTGAGGCATTTAGAGGTGTTTTTTTTGAAAGAAAATCGTGGAACAAATCCCCTTATCTAGATTCTCCTCTGAATTCTGAGCGTTTTGATATATAGTGGGCCTCAAACGGATAACCGTAGCAAAAGTTATGAGCATTTGAAGTTTACTTGTCATATCTGTTATCTTATCTGCTATCCTATCTGTTATCTTATTTGTTATAATATCTGTTATCCAATTTAAATCTAATTTGTTATCCAAATCTAATCTGTTATCCAAATCAAATCCAATCTGCTATCCAAATCAAGTCCAAGTTGTTATCCCAAATCTAATTTGTTACTCTGATAATTATATTGTCTTTCCTTTTATTTTATATTACCTTGTGTGTCTAATTCAGTCCATCCAGGAACTTAAGAGGGAGTGAGTGGTAAAAGGCAAGAGTGAAAACATCACACAAAAGCCTATATTGAGAGCATCAAACACGAGTGAACTACCATTAAAGAGAGAAACACGTGAGTAGAGTGTGGTGAGGTCCTGAATTTTTTTTTAATTTACTGCAAAATTCTTTGTTCCTTAATCATGGCAAGAGCTGGTGACAATGGTGGTGTATATCATCAACTGGATGAATCTCAACGCTTATTTCTGGACGCGTGGACTACACAAATGCAACGTTTGTTGAACCGTAACAAAGAAAAGCCCTACAGACGAATAGCCAAATCTTCCTCATTTACTCTTAAACCTCTATCCCCTAGAGAAGTGTGTGATGACCAAATCAGAATGGGAGAAAAGAGAGAACAAGAGAAAGAAAATAGTGAGGCACCACAAAGGAATATGAAAAAGAAGAGTGATACACCCGAGGAAAAGAGTGATACACATGAGAGAAAATTTAATTATTTTGCAGAGGCGAGTGAAGTGAGGAAAGTGTTACCTGCTCATGAACCACTCAATCTACAGTATTGCAAAGAGTAAAATTTCTACTGATAATTCTAATGAGTTTACTATTTCTATTTCTCCTAGTGTTCAACCATTATTGCAGGAATTTAAAAATGTCTTTCCTAAGGAGATTCCTCATGGACTACCACCTTCAAGAGGCATAGAACATCAAGTTGATGTCCTCCCCGGAGCTTCATTGCCTAACAGGCCAACTTACAAAAGCAATCCCCAAGAGACTCAACGTAAGGATGCACATGCCAAAGTTGAGTACGTGAAAAGATTGTATGACCAAGTGAAGGTGCAAATTGCAAAGAAGAATGAAAGCTATGTCAAGCAAGCCCACAAGAAAAGGAAGGAAGTGGTACTTGGACCCGGTGATGATCCTGAACATTTGAGGACAAATGTTTTCCAAGAAGGAGGGAATGATGAGAATCATGAAACTGACCAAATACAGGCTAAAGGCCCAAGTGGAGAAGGACGAAGGCCCAAGTGGAGAAGGACAAAGCCCCCGAGTGGAGAAGGATGAAGGCCCAAGTGGAGAAGGATGAAGGCCCAGAGGCAGAGACACTATCAAGACTATTAATTGTTGCTGAAGGCCCAAACTAATTTGAAGGCCCAAGTTAAATAAGTTTTTAGTTATAATTTATTTTTATTGTAATTTTGGCCCAAACTGTTTAAAAGGCCCATGTCTATTTTTATCTTTTTGTTTAGCTACACTATAAGTATGGGTTTTTGTTTTGAATAAAAAAACTTTTGACATTTGATAAAATTTGGTGAGAGTTTCTCTCTGAGTTCCTTGTTGAACCAATTATCAGACTTATCAAGGTAATCCTTGTGGCGTCTACCCAGACTTATCTTCCTTCACCGGAAGTGGCGTCTATCCTGACTTATCTTCCTTCACCGGAAGTGGCGTCTACCCTGACTTATCTTCCTTCACCGGAAGTGGCGTCTATCCTGACTTATCTTCCTTCACTGGAAGTGGCGTCTACCCAGACTTATCTTCCTTCACTGGAAGTGGCGTCTACCTTGACTTATCTTCCTTCACCGGAAGTGGCGTCATTCAAATCTTCGTAACCTGTATCAAGCGATCCGCTCCTACTCAGGTTCACATCAGTTTTAAAAAAAAAAATTGTGCAATGTCGGCTGAAAAATATCAGTCGGGACTATTTCACGACCGATGTCGACTGTTGTTTTTTCTATTCAATCGCTGAATGAAATTTGCATGATGGCGATTAGGAAATGTTCGATTGGCATCATCCTTTGAAACTTCTTTTTTAGACCTCGATCGCTTATCTTTCCTGGCCGACGTCGACTGTCATTTTTTTCGATCAATATCGGTGAATAATATTTTTTTGGCGAGGAGGGCTAACTTCCTGGCCGAATAAATGGGAACATGCCAGGTTCGGCCGAATCAAAACGTCGGTTGAGCTGGCACGAAAAAACCTAGCCGCCCTACATTGCAAATTTTTTATGCAACACCAAAACAAGAAAACTTCCTCTGCCGTAAAAACAAAATACATTATCGGCCAGCGAGTGTTTTAAAAAAAAATTGCGCAGTGTCGGCTGAAAAATATCAGTCGGGGTTTTTTCACGACCGCTGCCAGCTGTTGTTTTTTCTATTCAATCGCCGAATGAAATTTGCATGATGGCGATTAGGAAATGTTCGATCGGCATCATCCGGTGAAACCTCTTTTTTAGACCTCGACCGATCATCTTTCCTGGCCGACGTCGACTGTCATTTTTTCCGACCACTATCCGTGAATAATATTTTTTTGCCGAGGTGGGCTAATGTTTTCCTGGCTGAATAAATGGGAACATGCCAGGTTCGGCCGAATCAAAACGTCGGTTGAGCTAGCACGAAAAAACATAACTGACTTACATTGCAAATTTTTTATGCAACACCGAAACAAGAAAACTTCCTCTGCCGTAAAAACAAACATTATCGGCTAGCGAGCGTTTTAAAAAAAAAATTGCGGAATGTCGGCTGAAAAATATCAGTCAAGGTTATTTCGCGACCGCTGCCAGCTGTTGTTTTTTCTGTTCAATCGCTGAATGAAATTTGCATGATGGCGATTAGGAAATGTTCGATCGGCATCATCCGGTGAAACTTCTTTTTTAGACCTCGACTGATCATCTTTCCCTGCCGACGTCGACTGTCATTTTTTCCGACCAATATCGGTGAATATTATTTTTTGCCGAGGTGGGCTAATGTTTTCCTGGCCGAATAAATGGGAACATACCAGGTTCGGCCGAATCAAAACGTCGGTTGAGCTAGCACGAAAGAACATAGCCGACTTACATTGCAAATTTTTTATGCAACACCAAAACAAGAAAACTTCCTCTGCCGCAAAAAAAAACATTATCGGCTAGCGAGCGTTTTAAAAAAAAAAATTGCGCAATGTCGGCTGAAAAATATCAGTCGGGACTATTTCACGACCGATGTCGACTGTTGTTTTTTCTATTCAATCGCTGAATGAAATTTGCATGATGGCGATTAGGAAATGTTCGATTGGCATCATCCTTTAAAACTTCTTTTTTAGACCTCCGTCGCTTATCTTTCCTGGCCGACGTCGACTGTCATTTTTTTCGATCAATATCGGTGAATAATATTTTTTTGGAGAGGAGGGCTAACTTCCTGGCCGAATAAATGGGAACATGCCAGGTTCGGCCGAATCAAAACGTCGGTTGAGCTAGCACGAAAAAACCTAGCCGACCTACATTGCAAATTTTTTATGCAACACCAAAAAAAGAAAACGTCCTCTGCCGTAAAAACAAAATACATTATCGGCCAGCGAGTGTTTTAAAAAAAAAATTGCGCAGTGTCGGCTGAAAAATATCAGTCGGGGTTATTTCGCGACCGCTGCCAGCTGTTGTTTTTTCTATTCAATCGCCGAATGAAATTTGCATGATGGCGATTAGGAAATGTTTGATCGGCATCATCCGGTGAAACTTCTTTTTTAGACCTCGACCGATCATCTTTCCTGGCCGACGTCGACTGTCATTTTTTCCGACCACTATCCGTGAATAATATTTTTTTGCCGAGGTGGGCTAATGTTTTCCTGGCTGAATAAATGGGAACATGCCAGGTTCGGCCGAATCAAAACGTCGGTTGAGCTAGCACGAAAAAACATAACTGACTTACATTGCAAATTTTTTATGCAACACCGAAACAAGAAAACTTCCTCTGCCGTAAAAACAAACATTATCGGCTAGCGAGCGTTTTAAAAAAAAATTGCGGAATGTCGGCTGAAAAATATCAGTCGGAACTATTTCACGACCGATGTCGACTGTTGTTTTTTCTATTCAATTGCTGAATGAAATTTGCATGATGGCGATTAGGAAATGTTCGATTGGCATCATCCTTTGAAACTTCCTTTTTAGACCTCCATCGCTTATCTTTCCTGGCCGACGTCGACTGTCATTTTTTTCAATCAATATCGGTGAATAATATTTTTTTGGCGAGGAGGGCTAACTTCCTGGCCGAATAAATGGGAACATGCCAGGTTCGGCCGAATCAAAACGTCGGTTGAGCTAGCAGGAAAAAACATAACTGACTTACATTGCAAATTTTTTATGCAACACCAAAACAAGAAAACTTCCTCTGCCGTAAAAATAAAATACATTATCGGCCAGCGAGTGTTTTAAAAAAAAATTGCGCAGTGTCGGCTGAAAAATATCAGTCGGGGTTATTTCGCGACCGCTGCCAGCTGTTGTTTTTTCTATTTAATCGCTGAATGAAATTTGCATGATGGCGATTAGGAAATGTTCGATCGGCATCATCCGGTGAAACTTCTTTTTTAGACCTCGATCGCTTATCTTTCCTGGCCGACGTCGACTGTCATTTTTTTCGATCAATATCGGTGAATAATATTTTTTTGTCGAGGAGGGCTAACTTCCTGGCCGAATAAATGGGAACATGCGAGGTTCGGCCAAATCAAAACGTCGGTTGAGCTAGCACGAAAAAACGTAGCCGACCTACATTGCAAATTTTTTATGCAACACCAAAACAAGAAAACATTCTCTGCCGTAAAAACAAAATACATTATCGGCCAGCGAGTGTTTTAAAAAAAAATTGCGCAATGTCGGCTGAAAAATATCAGTCGGGGTTATTTCGCGACCGCTGCCAGCTGTTGTGTTTTCTATTCAATCGCTGAATGAAATTTGCATGATGGCAATTAGGATATGGTCGATCGGCATCATCCGGTGAACATCTTTTTTAGACCTCGACCGATCATCTTTCCTGGTCGACTGTCATTTTTTCGACCAATATTGGTGAATAATATTTTTTTGGCGAGGAGGGCTAACTTCCAGGCCGAATAAATGGGAACATGCAAGGTTCGGCCGAAACAAAACGTCGGTTGAACTAGCACGAAAAAACCTAGCCGACCTACATTGCAAATTTTTTATGCAACACCAAAACAAGAAAATTTCCTCTGTCGTAAAAACAAAATACATTATCGGCCAGCGAGTGTTTTAAAAAAAAATTGCGCAATGTCGGCTGAAAAATATCAGTCGGGGTTATTTCGCGACCGCTGCCAGCTGTTGTTTTTTCTATTCAATCGCTGAATGAAATTTGCATGATGGCGATTAGGAAATGTTCGATCGGCATCATCCGGTGAAACTTCTTTTTTAGACCTCGACCGATCATCTTTCCTGGCCGACGTCGACTGTCATTTTTTCTGACCAATATCGGTGAATAATATTTTTTTGCCGAGGTGGGCTAATGTTTTCCTGGCCGAATAAATGGGAACATGCCAGTTTCGGCCGAAACAAAACGTTGGTTGTGTTCGCACGAAAAAACCTTGCCGACCTACATTGTAAATTTTTTATGCAACACAAAAACAAGAAAACCTACTCTGCCGCAAAAAAAAAACATTATCGGCTAGCGAGCGTTTTAAAAAAAAAATTGTCAAATGTCGGCTGAAAAATATCAGTCGTGACTATTTCACAACCGATGTCGACTGTTATTTTTTCTATTCAATCGCTGAATGAAATTTGCATGATGGCGATTAGGAAATGTTCGATCGGCATCATCCGGTGAAACTTCTTTTTTAGACCTCGATCGATCATCTTTCCTGGCCGACGTCGACTGTCATTTTTTCCGACCAATATCGGTGAATAATTTTTTTTTGCCGAGGTGGGCTAATGTTTTCCTGGCCGAATAAATGGGAAAATGTCAGTTTCGGCCGAAACAAAACGTCGGTTGTTCTCTCACGAAAAAACCTTGCCGACCTACATTGTAAATTTTTTATGCAACACAAAAACAAGAAAACTTCCTCGGCCGCAAAAAAAAACATTATCGGCTAGCGAGCGTTTTAAAAAAAAAAATTGCGCAATGTCAGCTGAAAAATATCAAGCGGGACTATTTCACGACCGATGACGACTGTTGTTTTTTCTATTTAATCGCAGAATGAAATTTGCATGATGGCGATTAGGAAATGTTCGATCGGCATCATCCGGTGAAACTTCTTTTTTAGACCTCGACCGATCATCTTTCCTGGCCGACGTCGACTGTCATTTTTTTCGATTAATATCGGTGAATAATATTTTTTTGCCGAGGAGGGCTAATGTTTTCCTTGCCGAATAAATGGGAACATGCCAGGTTCGGCCGAATCAAAACGTCGGTTGAGCTAGCACGAAAAAACCTAGCCGACCTACATTGCAAATTTTTTATGCAACATCAAAACAAGAAAATTTCCTCTGTCGTAAAAACAAAATACAATATCGGCCAGCGAGTGTTTTAAAAAAAAATTGCGCAATGTCGGCTGAAAAATATCAGTCGGGGTTATTTCGCGACCGCTGCCAGCTGTTGTTTTTTCTATTCAATCGCTGAATGAAATTTGCATGATGGCGATTAGGAAATGTTCGATCGGCATCATCCGGTGAAACTTCTTTTTTAGACCTCGACCGATCATCTTTCCTGGCCGACGTCGACTGTGATGAGAATCATGAAACTGGCCAAATACAGGCTAAAGGCCCAAGTGAAGAAGGACGAAGGCCCAAGTGGAGAAGGACAAAGCCCCCGAGTGGAGAAGGATGAAGGCCCAAGTGGAGAAGGATGAAGGCCCAGAGGCAGAGACACTATCAAGACTATTAATTGTTGTTGAAGGCCCAAACTAATTTGAAGGCCCAAGTTAAATAAGTTTTTAGATATAATTTATTTTTATTGTAATTTTGGCCCAAAATGTTTAAAAGGCCCATGTCTATTTTTATCTTTTTGTTCAGCTACACTATAAGTATGGGTTTTTGTTTTGAATAAAAAAACTTTTGACATTTGATAAAATTTGGTGAGAGTTTCTCTCTGAGTTCCTTGTTGAACCAATCTCAGACTTATCAAGGTAATCCTTGTGGCGTCTACCCAGACTTATCTTCCTTCACCGGAAGTGGCGTCTACCCTGACTTATCTTCCTTCACCGGAAGTGGCGTCTACCCTAACTTATCTTCCTTAACCGGAAGTGGCGTCTACCCTGACTTATCTTCCTTCACCGGAAGTGGCGTCATCCAAACCTTCGTAGCCTGTATCAAACGATCCGCTCCTACTCAGGTTCATATCATCTGGTATCAGAGCTTTGGCTCTTGATACAGGTTCTATCCTATCCTATTATTTTCCTTTGTAATTTGTCCAGGTTCGTGTTTTGTCCTTGTTTTGTTATTTGTTTTCTTGTTTGCGTCTTGTTGCGTTGTTGTTTGTGTCTTTGTTTGGTTCTTGTTCTTGTTCTTGTCACGTTTTTGTTCTTGTTCTTGTTTCTTGTGTCTTTCAGACTTTGTGTCAAAAAAAAATCTGTTTGAGTTTTATTTCAAGTTAAAAAAAAAAGTTGCCGAAATTTTTTTTTAAAAAGAGAAGAAAACAAAAAAAAAAGAAAAGAAAAGAAAAGAAAGTGGGGTGTTTGATCTTTGAACACGAAATTGAGGAAGTTAGAGGCTTTTTTTTGGCAGAAAATCGTGTACCAAATCCCCTTATCTAGATTCTCCTCTGAATTCTGAGCGTTTTGATATATAGTGGGTCTCAAACAGACAACCATAGCAAAAGTTATGAGCATTTGAAGTTTACTTGTCATATCTGTTATCTTATTTGTTATCCTATCTGTTATCTTATTTGTTATCATATCTGTTATCCAAATTAAATCTAATTTGTTATCCAAATCTGATCTATTATCCAAATCAAATCAAATCAATTTTTTTTATCCAAATCAGATTTGTTATCCAAATCAGATTTGTTATCCAAATCAAATCAAATCTAATTTGTTATCCAAATCAAATCCAATCTGCTATCCAAATCAAGTCCAAGTTGTTATCCCAAATCAAATCTGTTACTCTGATAATTATATTGTCTTTCCTTTTATTTTATATTACCTTGTGTGTCTAATTCGGTCCATCTAGGAACTTAAGAGGGAACACGAGTGGTAAAAGGCAAGAGGGAATACATTACACAAAAGCATATATTGAGAGCATCAAACACGAGTGAACTACCATCAAAGAGAGAAACACGTGAGTAGAGTGTGGTGAGGTCCTGAATTTTATTTTTTTTAATTTACTGCAAAATTCTTTGTTCCTTAATCATGGCAAGAGCTGGTGACAATGGTGGTGTATATCATCAATTGGACGAATCTCAGCGCTTATTTCTGGATGCGTGGACTACACAAATGCAACGTTTGTTGAACCGTAACAAAGAAAAGCCCTACAGACGAATAGCCCAATCTTCCTCATTTACTCTTAAACCTCTATCCCCTAGAGAAGTGTGTGATGACCAAATCAGAATGGGAGAAAAGAGAGAACAAGAGAAAGAAAATAGTGAGGCACCACAAAGGAATATGAAAAAGAAGAGTGATACACCCGAGGAAAAGAGTGATACACATGAGAGAAAATTTAATTATTTTGCAGAGGCGAGTGAAGTGAGGAAAGTGTTACCTGCTCATGAACCACTCAATCTACAGTATTGCAAAGACAGTAAAATTTCTACTGATAATTCTAATGAGTTTACTATTTCTATTTCTCCTAGTGTTCAACCATTATTGCAGGAATTTAAAAATGTCTTTCCTAAGGAGATTCCTCATGGACTACCACCTTCAAGAGGCATAGAACATCAAGTTGATCTCCTCCCCGGAGCTTCATTGCCTAACAGGCCAACTTACAAAAGCAATCCCCAAGAGACTCAACGTAAGGATGCACATGCCAAAGTTGAGTACGTGAAAAGATTGTATGACCAAGTGAAGGTGCAAATTGCAAAGAAGAATGAAAGCTATGTCAAGCAAGCCCACAAGAAAAGGAAGGAAGTGGTACTTGAACCCGGTGATGATCCTGAACATTTGAGGACAAATGTTTTCCAAGAAGGAGGGAATGATGAGAATCATGAAACTGGCCAAATACAGGCTAAAGGCCCAAGTGAAGAAGGACGAAGGCCCAAGTGGAGAAGGACAAAGCCCCCGAGTGGAGAAGGATGAAGGCCCAAGTGGAGAAGGATGAAGGCCCAGAGGCAGAGACACTATCAAGACTATTAATTGTTGTTGAAGGCCCAAACTAATTTGAAGGCCCAAGTTAAATAAGTTTTTAGATATAATTTATTTTTATTGTAATTTTGGCCCAAAATGTTTAAAAGGGCCATGTCTATTTTTATCTTTTTGTTCAGCTACACTATAAGTATGGGTTTTTGTTTTGAATAAAAAAACTTTTGACATTTGATAAAATTTGGTGAGAGTTTCTCTCTGAGTTCCTTGTTGAACCAATCTCAGACTTATCAAGGTAATCCTTGTGGCGTCTACCCAGACTTATCTTCCTTCACCGGAAGTGGCGTCTACCCTGACTTATCTTCCTTCACCGGAAGTGGCGTCTACCCTGACTTATCTTCCTTCACCGGAAGTGGCGTCTACCATAACTTATCTTCCTTAACCGGAAGTGGCGTCTACCCTGACTTATCTTCCTTCACCGGAAGTGGCGTCATCCAAACCTTCGTAGCCTGTATCAAACGATCCGCTCCTACTCAGGTTCACATCAGACTGTCATTTTTTCTGACCAATATCGGTGAATAATATTTTTTTGCCGAGGTGGGCTAATGTTTTCCTGGCCGAATAAATGGGAACATGCCAGTTTCGGCTGAAACAAAACGTTGGTTGTGTTCGCACGAAAAAACCTTGCCGACCTACATTGTAAATTTTTTATGCAACACAAAAACAAGAAAACCTACTCTGCCGCAAAAAAAAACATTATCGGCTAGCGAGCGTTTTAAAAAAAAAATTGTCAAATGTCGGCTGAAAAATATCAGTCGTGACTATTTCACGACCGATGTCGACTGTTATTTTTTCTATTCAATCGCTGAATGAAATTTGCATGATGGCGATTAGGAAATGTTCGATCGGCATCATCCGGTGAAACTTCTTTTTTAGACCTCGATCGATCATCTTTCCTGGCCGACGTCGACTGTCATTTTTTCCGACCAATATCGGTGAATAATATTTTTTTGCCGAGGTGGGCTAATGTTTTCCTGGCTGAATAAATGGGAAAATGTCAGTTTCGGCCGAAACAAAACGTCGGTTGTGCTCTCACGAAAAAACCTTGCCGACCTACATTGTAAATTTTTTATGCAACACAAAAACAAGAAAACTTCCTCTGCCGCAAAAAAAAACATTATCGGCTAGCGAGCGTTTTAAAAAAAAAATTGCGCAATGTCAGCTGAAAAATATCAAGCGGGACTATTTCACGACCGATGACGACTTTTGTTTTTTCTATTTAATCGCAGAATGAAATTTGCATGATGGCGATTAGGAAATGTTCGATCGGCATCATCCGGTGAAACTTCTTTTTTAGACCTCGATCGATCATCTTTCCTGGCCGACGTCAACTGTCATTTTTTCCGACCAATATCGGTGAATAATATTTTTTTGCCGAGGAGGGCTAATGTTTTCCTTGCCGAATAAATGGGAACATGCCAGGTTCGGCCGAATCAAAACGTCAGTTGAGCTAGCACGAAAAAACCTAGCCGACCTACATTGCAAATTTTTTATGCAACACCAAAACAAGAAAACTTCCTCTGCCGTAAAAACAAAATACATTATCGGCCAGCGAGTGTTTTAAAAAAAAAAATTGCGCAGTGTCGGCTGAAAAATATCAGTCGAGGTTATTTCGCGACCGCTGCCAGCTGTTGTTTTTTCTATTCAATCGTTGAATGAAATTTGCATGATGACGATTAGGAAATGTTCGATCGGCATCATCCGGTGAAACTTCTTTTTTAGACCTCGACCGATCATCTTTCCTGGCCGACGTCGACTGTCATTTTTTCTGACCAATATCGGTGAATAATATTTTTTTGCCGAGGTGGGCTAATGTTTTCCTGGCCGAATAAATGGGAACATGCCAGTTTCGGCCGAAACAAAACGTTGGTTGTGTTCGCACGAAAAAACCTTGCCGACTTACATTGTAAATTTTTTATGCAACACAAAAACAAGAAAACCTAATCTGCATGAAATTTGCATGATGGCGATTAGGAAATGTTCAATTGGCATCATCCGGTGAAAAATATCGGTCTGGGTTATTTCGCGACCGCTGCTAGCTGTTGTTATTTCTATTCAATCGCTGAATGAAATTTGCATGATGGCGATTAGGAAATGTTCAATTGGCATCATCCGGTGAAACTTCTTTTTTAGACCTCGATCGCTTATCTTTCCTGGCCGACGTCGACTGTCATTTTTTTCGATCAATATCGGTGAATAATATTTTTTTGCCGAGGAGGGCTAATGTTTTCCTTGCCGAATAAATGGGAACATGCCAGGTTCGGCCGAAACAATACGTCGGTTGAGCTTGCACGAAAAAACCTAGCCGACCAACATTGCAAATTTTTTATGCAACACCAAAACAAGAAAATTTCCTCTGTCGTAAAAAAAAAAACATTATCGGCTAGCGGGCGTTTTTAAAAAAAAATTGCGAAATTCGGCTGAAAAATATCAGTCGTGACTATTTTACGACCGATGTCGACTGTTGTTTTTTCTATTCAATCGCTGAATGAAATTTGCATGATGGGGATTAGGAAATGTTCGATTGGCATCATCCGGTGAAACTTCTTTTTTAGACCTCGACCGATCATCTTTCCTGGCCGACGTCGACTGTCATTTTTTTCGATCAATATCGGTGAATAATATTTTTTTGCAGAGGAGGGCTAATGTTTTCCTTGCCGAATAAATGGGAACATGCCAGGTTCGGCCGAATCAAAACGTCGGTTGAGCTAGCACGAAAAAACCTAGCCGACCTACATTGCAAATTTTTTATGCAACACCAAAACAAGAAAACTTCCTCTGCCGTAAAAACAAAATACATTATCGGCCAGCGGGCGTTTTTAAAAAAAAATTGCGAAAGTCGGCTGAAAAATATCAGTCGTGACTATTTCACGACCGATGTCGACTGTTGTTTTTTCTATTCAATCGCTGAATGAAATTTGCATGATGGCGATTAGGAAATGTTCGATTGGCATCATCCGGTGAAACTTCTTTTTTAGACCTCGATCGCTTATCTTTCCTGGCCGACGTCGACTGTCATTTTTTTCGATCAATATCGGTGAATAATATTTTTTTGTCGAGGAGGGCTAACTTCCTGGCCGAATAAATGGGAACATGCCAGGTTCGGCCAAATCAAAACGTCGGTTGAGCTAGCACGAAAAAACCTAGCCGACCTACATTGCAAATTTTTTATGCAACACCAAAACAAGAAAACTTCCTCTGCCGTAAAAACAAAATACATTATCGGCCAGCGAGCGTTTTAAAAAAAAATTGCGCAATGTCGGCTGAAAAATATCGGTCGGGGTTATTTCGCGACCGCTGCTAGCTGTTGTTTTTTCTATTTAATCGCTGAATGAAATTTGCATGATGGCGATTAGGAAATGTTCGATCGGCATCATCCGGTGAAACTTCTTTTTTAGACCTCGACCGATCATCTTTCCTGGCCGACGTCGACTGTCATTTTTTTCGATCAATATCGGTGAATAATATTTTTTTGCCGAGGAGGGCTAATGTTTTCCTTGCCGAATAAATGGCAACATGCCAGGTTCGGCCAAATCAAAACGTCGGTTGAGCTAGCACGAAAAAACCTAGCCGACCTACATTGCAAATTTTTTATGCAACACCAAAACAAGAAAACTTCCTCTGCCGCAAAAAAAAATACATTATCGGCCAGCGAGTGTTTTAAAAAAAAAATTGCGCAGTATCGGCTGAAAAATATCAGTCGGGTTATTTCGCGACCGCTGCCAGCTGTTGTTTTTTCTATTCAATCGCTGAATGAAATTTGCATGATGACGATTAGGAAATGTTCGATCGGCATCATCCGGTGAAACTTCTTTTTTAGACCTCGACCGCTCATCTTTCCTGGCCGACGTCGACTGTCATTTTTTTCGATCAATATCGGTGAATAATATTTTTTTGCCGAGGAGGGCTAATGTTTTCCTTGCCGAATAAATGGGAACATGCCAGGTTCGGCCGAATCAAAACGTCGGTTGAGCTAGCACGAAAAAACCTAGCCGACCAACATTGCAAATTTTTTATGCAACACCAAAACAAGAAAACTTCCTCTGCCGTAAAAACAAAATACATTATCGGCCAGCGGGCGTTTTTAAAAAAAAATTGCGAAATTCGGCTGAAAAATATCAGTCGTGACTATTTCACGACCGATGTCGACTGTTGTTTTTTCTATTCAATCGCTGAATGAAATTTGCATGATGGGGATTAGGAAATGTTCGATTGGCATCATCCGGTGAAACTTCTTTTTTAGACCTCGATCGCTTATCTTTCCTGGCCGACGTCGATTGTCATTTTTTTCGATCAATATCGGTGAATAATATTTTTTTGTCGAGGAGGGCTAACTTCCTGGCCGAATAAATGGGAACATGCCAGGTTCGGCCAAATCAAAACGTCGGTTGAGCTAGCAAGAAAAAACCTAGCCGACCAACATTGCAAATTTTTTATGCAACACCAAAACAAGAAAACTTCCTCTGCCGTAAAAACAAAATACATTATCGGCCAGCGAGCGTTTTAAAAAAAAATTGCGCAATGTCGGCTGAAAAATATCGGTCGGGGTTATTTCGCGACCGCTGCTAGCTGTTGTTTTTTCTATTTAATCGCTGAATGAAATTTGCATGATGGCGATTAGGAAATGTTCGATCGGCATCATCCGGTGAAACTTCTTTTTTAGACCTCGACCGATCATCTTTCCTGGCCGACGTCGACTGTCATTTTTTTCGATCAATATCGGTGAATAATATTTTTTTGCCGAGGAGGGCTAATGTTTTCCTTGCCGAATAAATGGGAACATGCCAGGTTCGGCCGAATCAAAACGTCGGTTAAGCTAGCACGAAAAAACCTAGCCGACCTACATTGCAAATTTTTTATGCAACACCAAAACAAGAAAACTTCCTCTGCCGTAAAAACAAAATACATTATCGGCCAGCGAGTGTTTTAAAAAAAAAATTGCGCAGTGTCGGCTGAAAAATATCAGTCGGGGTTATTTCGCGACCGCTGCCAGCTGTTGTTTTTTCTATTCAATCGCTGATTGAAATTTGCATGATGACGATTAGGAAATGTTCGATCGGCATCATCCGGTGAAACTTCTTTTTTAGACCTCGACCGCTCATCTTTCCTGGCCGACGTCGACTGTCATTTTTTTCGATCAATATCGGTGAATAATATTTTTTTGCCGAGGAGGGCTAATGTTTTCCTTGCCGAATAAATGGGAACATGCCAGGTTCGGCCGAATCAAAACGTCCGTTGAGCTAGCACGAAAAAACCTAGCCGACCAACATTGCAAATTTTTTATGCAACACCAAAACAAGAAAACTTCCTCTGCCGCAAAAAAAAATACATTATCGGCCAGCGAGCGTTTTAAAAAAAAATTGCGCAATGTCGGCTGAAAAATATCAGTCGGGACTATTTCACGACCGATGTCCACTGTTATTTTTTCTATTCAATTGCTGAATGAAATTTGCATGATGGCAATTAGGAAATGTTCGATTGGCATCATCCGGTGAAACTTCATTTTTAGACCTCGATCCCTTGTCTTTCCTGGCCGACGTCGACTGTCATTTTTTCTGACCAATATTGGTGAATAATGTGTTTTTTGCCAAGGTGGGCTAATGTTTTCCAGGCCGAATAAATGGGAACATGCCAGGTTCGGCCGAAATAAAACGTCGGTTGAGCTAGCACGAAAAAACCTAGCGGACCAACATTGCAAATTTTTTATGCAAGACCAAAACAAGAAAACTTCCTCTGTCGTAAAAACAAAATACATTATCGGCCAGCGAGTGTTTTAAAAAAAAAATTGTGCAATGTCGGCTTAAAAATATCATTCGGGGTTATTTCGCGACCGCTGCCAGCTGTTGCTTTTTCTATTCAATCGCAGAATGAAATTTGCATGATTGCGATTAGGAAATGTTCGATCGGCGTCTACGGTGAAACTTCTTTTTTAGACCTCGATCGCTTATTTTTCCTTGCCGACGTCGACTGTCATTTTTTTTCGATCTATATTGGTGAATAATATTTTTTTGCCGAGGAGGGCTAATTTCCTGCCCGAATAAATGGGAACATGCCAGGTTCGGCCGAAACAAAACGTCGGTTGAGCTAGCACGAAAAAACATAGCCGACCTACATTTCAAATTTTTTATGCAACCCCAAAACAGGAAAACTTCCCCTGCCGTAAAAACAAAATAAATTATCGGCCAGCGAGTGTTTTAAAAATAAAATTGCGCAATGTCGGCTGAAAAATATCAGTCGAGTTTATTTCGTGAACGCTGCCAGCTGTTGTTTTTTCTATTCAATCGCTGAATGAAATTTGCATGATGGCGATTAGGAAATGTTCGATCGGCATCATCCGGTGAAACTTCTTTTTTAGACCTCGATCGATCATCTTTCCTGGCCGACGTCGACTGTTATTTTTTCCGACCATTATCGGTGAATAATATTTTTTTGCCGAGGTGGGCTAATGTTTTCCAGGCCGAATAAATGGGAACATGCCAGTTTTGGCCGAAACAAAAGGTCGGTTGAGCTCGCACGAAAAAACCTAGGCGACCTACATTGTAAAATTTTTATGCAACACGAAAACAAGAAAACTTCCTCTGCCGCAAAAAAAAAAAAACATTATCGGCCAGCGAGGGTTTTAAAAAAAAAATTGTGCAATGTCGGCTTAAAAATATCATTCGGGGTTATTTCGCGACCGCTGCCAGCTGTTGCTTTTTCTATTCAATCGCTGAATGAAATTTGCATGATTGCGATTAGGAAATGTTCGATCGGCGTCTACGGTGAAACTTCTTTTTTAGACCTCGATCGCTTATTTTTCCTTGCCGACGTCGACTGTCATTTTTTTCGATCAATATTGGTGAATAATATTTTTTTGCCGAGGAGGGCTAATTTCCTACCCGAATAAATGGGAACATGCCAGGTTCGGCCGAAACAAAACGTCGGTTGAGCTAGCACGAAAAAACATAGCCGACCTACATTGCAAATTTTTTATGCAACCCCAAAACAGGAAAACTTCCCCTGCCGTAAAAACAAAATAAATTATGGGCCAGCGAGTGTTTTAAAAATAAAATTGCGCAATGTCGGCTGAAAAATATCAGTCGAGTTTATTTCGCGACCGCTGCCAGCTGTTGTTTTTTCTATTCAATCGCTGAATGAAATTTGCATGATGGCGATTAGGAAATGTTCGATCGGCATCATCCGGTGAAACTTCTTCTTTAGACCTCGAACGATAATCTTTCCTTGCCGACGTCGACTGTCATTTTTTCCGACCAATATTGGTGAATAATATATTTTTGCCGAGGTGGGCTAATGTTTTCCTGGCAGAATAAATGGGAACATGCCAGGTTCGGCCGAAACAAAACGTCGGTTGTGCTAGCACGAAAAAACCTAGCCGACCTACATTGCAAATTTTTTATGCAACACCAAAACAAGAAAACTTCCTCTGCCGTAAAAACAAAATACATTATCGGCCAGCGAGTGTTTTAAAAAAAAATTGCGCAATGTCGGCTGAAAAATATCAGTCGGGGTTATTTCGCGACCGCTGTCAGCTGTTGTTTTTTGTATTCAATCGCTGAATGAAATTTGCATGATGGCGATTACGAAATGTTCGATCGGCATCATCCGGTGAAACATCTTTTTTAGACCTCGGCCGATCATTTTTCCTGGCCGACGTCGACTGTCATTTTTTCCGACCAATATCGGTGAATAATATTTTTTTGTCGAGGTGGGCTAATGTTTTCCTGGCCAAATAAATGGGAACATGCCAGGTTCGGCCGAAACAAAACGTCGGTTGAGCTAGCACGAAAAAACCTAGCCGACCTACATTTCTAATTTTTTATGATACACAAAAACAAGAAAACTTCCTCTGCCGTAAAAACAAAATACATTATCGGCCAGCGAGTGTTTTAAAAAAAAAATTGCGCAATGTCGGCTGAAAATTATCAGTCGGGACTGTTTCACGACCGATGTCGACTGTTGGTTTTTCTATTCAATCGCTGAATGAAATTTGCATGATGGCGATTAGGAAATGTTCGATCGGCATCATCCGGTGAAACTTCTTCTTTAGACCTCGATCGATAATCTTTCCTTGCCGACGTCGACTGTCATTTTTTCCGACCAATATTGGTGAATAATATATTTTTGCCGAGGTGGGCTAATGTTTTCCTGGCGGAATAAATGGGAACATGCCAGGTTCGGCCGAAACTAAACGTCGTTTGTGCTAGCACGAAAAAACCTAGCCGACCTACATTGCAAATTTTTTATGCATCACCAAAACAAGAAAACTTCCTCTACCGTAAAAACAAAAAACATTATCGGCCAGCGAGTGTTTTAAAAAAAAAATTGCGCATTGTCGGCTGAAAAATATCAGTCGGGGTTATTTCGCGACCGCTGCCAGCTGTTGTTTTTTCTATTCAATCGCTGAATGAAATTTGCATGATGGCGATCAGGAAATGTTCGATCGGCATCATCCGGTGAAACTTCTTTTTTAGACCTCGATCGATCATCTTTCCTGGCCGACGTCGACTGTCATTTTTTCCGACCAATATCGGTGATTAATCTTTTTTTGCCGAGTTGGCTAATGTTTTCCTGGCTGAATAAATGGGAACATGCCA
>NW_021143629.1:0-22310 GCF_004193775.1 Glycine soja
AGATTGGAAGGCCGTTCAATGACTCCTCCGCGGCATCCACATATGGGATAGAGGAAGGGCAACTTACCAAGACGTCTTCCTCCCCAGATACAATGACCAAATGCCCCTCCAATACGAACTTCAGCTTTTGGTGGAGTGTGGAGGGAACGACTCCCACTGAGTGGATCCACGGGCGCCCCAAAAGACAGCTATAAGCCGGGTTAATATCCATCACTTGGAATGTAACCTGGCAGGTGTGAGGCCCTATCTGTACGGGGAGGTCGATCTCTCCCCTCACCTCTCGGCAGCTGCCGTCGAAGGCACGGACCACCATGGAACTTGGCCTTAGATGGGAAGCGTTAAACGGCAATTTCTCCAATGTGCTTTTGGGCATCATGTTCAAACTGGAGCCGTTATCGATGAGTACCTTGGCCATGACGTGGTCCATGCATGTGACTGACACATGCAAAGCCCTGTTATGCCCTCTCCCCTCGGCAGGGATTTCCTCTTCAGCGAAGGTGAGGTAGTTGTTGGCGGTGATGTTATTGACGAGTCCCCCAAAGCCTTCTATGGAGATGTCTTGGGCTATATGAGCTTCATTCAAGACCTTTACTAGCAAAGCTCGATGAGGCTCAGAGCTCATGAGTAGTTCCAAAAGAGAGACTCTGGCCGGGTTTTGTTGAGCTGCTCAATGACCTTGAACTCGCTTTGTTGAATAATGCGGAGGAACTTGCCGACCTCCTCGAGCGATACCTCTTTCTTGTCATAGCCATCCTTCCTCCCAGAAAGACCTTTCATTGGAACATCCTCGTCTGGAGCGGGGATCACTTTGACATTTTGTTCTTCCGTCATCTTTGCCTTCCCTTTAGCATTTGCGGGCTGTGCCGGCAGGTCAGGGGGCGCGAACACATGACCGTTGTGGGTCATGCCGCTCAGCCCCGTGATATTGGTTACTTTGGCCGACAACGAGCTGACGTCGGTGGCTCCTTCCTTCCTTTCACTTGGAGGTGCATACCTCCACGGAACTGCATGGCTGTTTTTGTATGGAAATAGAATAGGTCTAACTACCGAGGGGTGTCTGGGTGTTTGGGGAGCTGCGTCTCTGGTGAAATGTATCACCAAAGGCTTAGGCTTTCTAAGACTTTCTTCATTTGCAGATTGCGTGCATATGTGCTGCTCTTCACCCCCCTCATCGCCAACTTCCAGCCGGCCTTGGTCTATCATCTGTTGCAACAGGTCCTCTACTGCTAAACATGCTTCCATGTTATGTAGCACGCTGGGGTGCATCAAACAGGAATCTTTCTCGTGCCCACCACGGGGAATTACGCCCTCTTTTTGTAGGGCCTCGTAGATAAACCTTCTGGGGGTCGTCACGTCCTTCAAAGGTTTGGACCTGCACGACCTACCCAACTTGACGACATTAACCGCTTCCCATCCATGATTGGCAAGCGGGTTTGTTTCTACATTGGGCCGGTCCTCTTGAAACGTCAGCCATCCGGCTTCTATCAAACTTTGGACCTTGTGTTTAAAGGCCAGGCATTGTTCGATTGAGTAGGCTGGGGTTTTCCCATGGTATGCGTAGGTTGCATTAGGGTTATACCACTTTGGGAAAGGAGGCTGGTAGATCCTTCCGGGAGATATCACAACCATCTGGTTGGCGACGACGGATGGCAAGAGGTCTTCGTATGTCATTGGGATCGGGGTGAATTCTGGAGTTGGTCTCGGGGGAAAGTTCTTATCGCGTTGGAACCGACACCAAAATGGGCATTGTCGGCCGGGCGAGTTGGGGTTGGAGCCGAAGCTTGGGGGGCCTCCCTCTAGATGGGCGCGGGCATCCTAGGTTGTACGGGTGCTGAGTTGGAGGAGTCCCCGGCGTGAGCTGAGAAGCTCGGGTGATGTTGTGCATATTGGTGGGTACCGTGGGAGATCTGCGGCGGCTTGACCCATGCAGACGTTGAAGTGACAGCATGGGTATCTCCTTCCTTCCTCTTTGCCCTAGTTGCTCCGATCCTCCTAGCGTTGGTACATGTGGAGCAGATGTAATCGAACTTCCCTCTTTTCAAGCCCACTTCGATCCTTTCCCCGGCGAATACCAAATCTGCGAAGCTGGAAGGCATGTAGCCCACTAATTTCTGATAGTAAAACACAGGCAAGGTGTCTACCATCATGGTAATCATTTCCCTTTCGACCATGGGAGGGGCTACTTGTGCTGCCCGGTCCCTCCAACGCTGAGCGTACTCTTTAAAGGACTCGCTTTCCCTTTTAACCATGTTCTGCAACTGAGTCCGGTCGGGAGCCATATTAGAGTTGTACTAATATTGCCTAAGGAAGGCGGTAATCAGATCCTTCCAAGTGCGGTTACGGGAAGCTTCTAGATTAGTGTACCAGACGACTGTAGCCCCAGCCAAGCTATCTTGGAAGAAGTGCATCAACAACTTTTCATCCCTAGAATACGCCCCCATCTTGCGACAATACATTTTGAGATGGTTCCTAGGACAAGTCATCCCTTTGTACCTATCGAAATCAGGTAGCTTGAATTTCGGGGGGATGACGACGCCTGGTACTAAGCAAAGATCAGCCATGTCCGTGAACGGATAGTTGCCAAAGCCTTCAACAGCTCTCAATCTCTCTTCGATGAGATCGAGTTTCCTCTTTTCTTTCGCTGCCGGGGGTGGCCCTTCTGCGGACAAGAATATTGGCTGTGCTGGGGGGTTTCAAGGTTCTCCCATGAGGTTGGGCTGAGGTAGTGTGTTGGGTGCCGGTCCCTCGACGGGGACCGGGGAGTAGGAATCGATGTCTCCTTGGGCATGCTCTCGACGATCTTCGTGAACCTCGTCCGACTGTCGAGGAGGCTCCCCTTCAAGGATGGGGGGAGGGACATGACCCGCGTCATCATGTATGACTGGTGGCATGTAATTAGGTGGTAATCCATAGGGGTAAGCCACTCGGTTGTATCCCAGATGGGGGATGCTGATGTACCCCAGTGTGCTTCTTTCTTGTCCTACCACGTTTGGGATAGGATGGTGCGCGGTAGCTGGGAGAGTTGGGTCTGCTTCGACAGCCGAACTAACAGCGGCAGCGGTGGCCACATTATTCTCCATTAGTTGCCTCATTCCTAGCATGGCATCCATCATGGTATCCATTTGCTCTTTCAAAGTCGACATGTCGGCTTTCATCTGTTCCTGTACTTCCTCTTGGTCACCCATCATCCTAGATTTGGATCTGGTGCGATAGGGATGCCTTGGGGCGCGTTTAGTTATGGCATTTTTCCTAAAAAACCAAACGTGAGGAGTATGTAAAAAATGAATGCATGCTAGAGATAAAATGTGGGAGTGATTTGATTCGCACTGATTTTTGGAGTAAAAACGCGGGATAAACTCATTTTTATTCAGAAAGTTATAACTAGTCAAGATCTGAGTGACAATACAAACTTCGTAGCAGTTCCTAATTATATGGGTCATTAAGTCTATCATATGCTGACAATAGCTGAGAAGTTTGTGGATCTCCTCGGGGGTGGAGTAGGCGTCCACCATTGCTTTGACCTTGGCCAACAATCGGGAAAGTTCTTGACTCCCGTTCAAAGTAAGAGCAAATCGGTCCATCCACATTGTTGCCTCTTGATGTAACGAGTCAATCACCCTTCCTCTAGCCTCCTTTTCCGCGTACACTCGGGCATACTCGTCCGCCACTTTGTGCTCGTGGGTCATGGCTAGATTTAATTCTTTTTGGTACTTGCTGATGATGGCTAACATGTTGGTCTCGGTCTCGCTCAACTGTTGAGACAAGCTTCTCTTGGACCTTAGGCAAATCCTCAACTCATCCTTCAAGATCAAACTGTCTACTCATGATTGGTCCCTTTCCTCTCTCTGGAGCTTAAGCTCGCTGTTACTGCCCCACAGAGCCCCTCGGAATTTGTTCCGGCCATGTTTTTCCCTATGGGCCCTTTTGGTCTCTTGTTTCAAGGCCTTGGTGGTGGCTATATTTACATCTCTCAGTTTGGCATTCTCCCTTCAGATCTTCAGAGCTGCTAATTTGAACTTTCCTTTGACTGTTTGGGCTTTCTCGAGTTTTGCCCTGAGGGCCTGCACCTCTTCGTCCTCTTCCGGAGCTTCAACTTCAACCCCCTTAGTGGTTCTCAAACTCGGGAGCCAATCCAGTCCTTGCATGTGGGCTTTCAACCACCTATGGTAGCCGCCGATGGGCCCTTTGTTACTGCCTCTGAGTTCCTTGTCCTTCTTTTGCACCATCTCCCATGCTTTGCGGACCTTCTGAAGTGCCTCCGCGTTGGTGTTATTGAAACCTCGTGGAATAATATGTGTGAGCTCTTCCTCTAGTGGTGCCCCTCTCATAGGGTAGCCAAGTTGTGTTATAGCAAGAACGAGATTGTAATTGATGCAACCCCTTGTCCCCATCAAGGGAACATTTGGAAATCCTCCGCACGAAATAAGAACCTCGGTTCTTCCTTCTTTCCATCGGGGGAACCAGTTGACAGATGCTCCTTTTTTGCTTGCTAAGAGTCGGTCCCAACTTGCCTCTTTTTTCTTTGTGCATGAACGGTTGCTTTCTAGCAGGCAAGCATGTCTCACCTCTTGGCGGAAAAGGTGCGAAACCAACCATACGTAGAGGGCCGAAGTACAACAAATTATCCTTGTACTGCTCTTTTCACATCTTCAGTCGAAGGTGTCATATAGATCGGCTAGGATAGCGACAACCAGGCTTTCCTTGCAGTCATGAAAGGCGAGAAAAGCGTCGATCGCCGCTAGGTCCACCAACCCATCCACATTTGGAAAAAGGACTCCTCCGAAGATAAAAAGTGCGAGGATGTCTATGAACGGGGCCCATTCGCCTTTACCTGCCAAGATTCTTGCTTTTGCTTCCAAACATTTCCTCGGTACTCCAACCACCCCATTTTCGACTTGCTTTCTGTGGTCTAATTCCTGCGTCAAGATTTGGACTATCTTAGAAATTCTAGCTGAAGAGGGATAGAATCCTGAGAAAAGGTATGGTTTCCTTACCCCTAGAAGGCATCCCAGGATCTCTTCAAACTCTTCCACCATAGGTGATAACTGGAAGTCCCCAAAGGTGAAGCACCTCAATGGCTGGTCATAATATTGGGCGAGGGAGGCAATGGCCTCTATGGAGACCTCTGCCATGGCTAGGTCCCAGATTTTACCGTAATTTTTGAGAAAGTCTTGTCATTGGAGCTGACCCATCAACTGCCCTAACTCTTTCAGACTGGTGATTCCTTGGCTCTTGACCTTGACTTGATAAAACCTCTTTTTAAGCGTAGGCGCCTGACTTGATCCCATGTTTTACTAAAGTGAAACAAAACCCAGTGCGAATCAAGACTCCGACATCTATCATGGGTGGAATGGATGAATGCATGAAGAAATGCATATGGCACAGATGCATTTTATGAATATGGGAGCCCGGGAAATTGTCCCCTTCTTAGATACAACATTCGGGCAGCATGGCGCCCGACGTATGCATTTAAGAAGGCGACACGGACCCTCCGTCGGTTTGACAAAGTGAGGGGATCAAGACGCAATTCGTGCATGATGCAGATGTGAAAAAAAGGGCACAACACAGGGATGCTCATAGTACGACAATATCCACAAATAATCTTAAGCAAAGGCGTACATGACATTTAGGACTACATGCATGACAATGTTTAAAACGGCATGCAGCGTGTTTGCTTCGTGCCCCTATTTTAGGGACCTACACGGGAGGAACTAAAAGGCCTTTTAGTGATAATTCCCAAGGTGGTCATATCTCTCTTGATGGTTTCTAGAGGTATCATCCCCTTCGAAGAACATATTGAGGCAGTAGGGACTACCAGCGACAATACATTATCAAAGAGAAAAACTCTAGATGAGGGTTCACTGTTATCAAGCATGTCGGAGACCTAGCATGACCATAGATTCACCTCCACTCCTTATGTTCCCATGGACCCGGGTATAGGGCCCCTTTTCAACTCACCGTGTGTGCAAATAGTGTTGGTGTTTGTGTGTATCAAATGAATAAATATCTATCTCATGCATACATTTTAAAAACACACTAAAAGCATTGTGGAGTTATATATAAGAACATAAGAGAAATAAAAGGAAACCGACAAAAAGAGGAAGTCATGATATTGCACGAGATTAGAAGGCCTAACTCTCTAAAAACAGTCCCCAGCGGAGTCGCCAAGTGTTGAAACCTACCCTTCGGCGGGAGGGCGACGCGAGACTCACGGGTGCGTCTTCCAAGAAAGGAAAATGCGCGGAGTCGCCACCAATGTTTATTTGAGGAAAACGTCGGAAAAACTGGAAAGGTGTGGTCTACAAACTTTAAGTGTGAAAGGTTCGGGAGTTATATTTACGCACGGGGAAGGTATTAGCACCCCACGTGTCCGTCACAAGGGACGGCAGCCTTTAATCAAGTGTGCAAATATGACTTCAAAATGTTTTATTTTCCCTTTTTTATGTCTTTGTGTCTTTTTATGCCTTTTGTATTTTTTATCTTTTTGTGATCGACAAGGGTGTTTCCCATGCTCCTACGTATTCCTTAATTGTGATAAGGAAATCAGACCTACGTAGTTCTTTGAGAACTAAACGTTGGTTAAGTTGTTTTTATCCTTTTTTGCAAGATATATTGTGACCAATACAAAAAAAGGTCATTTTACGGCGTTGGACCCTTTAAACGATCTTTTGATTCTTTTGAAAGGAGAGAAAACATTAAGGCATTGGACCATTAATGATCTCTTGTTTTCTTGAAAGTAGTGACAAAGTTATGTGTTGGCTTTAGGCTTTCAAAATTCCACGTTTAACCAATAAAAGCAAAAAAGACCATTTAAGGCATTGGACTTTAAAATGGTTTTTAGGTGATTTTTATGGACAAAGCTTGATTTGTGAGTTGATTTTAGCCTTAGTTTCACTTTGGTTATTAGTCAATTCAATTTAAGAAAAATCTCAAAAAAAAGCGTCTGATTGATTTTTTTGGATTATTTTATTCAAAGATATTTTATTATTATTTTTGCCTCTTTTGGTTTTAAACGTGGTTACAGTGTGAAAGATCAGTTGGATTTTATTCTAACAGAGATTAAACGATATTACAACTCAAATGATCGGTGGAAATTCATTTTATTATTGATTAGGCGAGAAAATGGCTTAAATAAATGGTTAAAGCACGTCAAAAGGGAGTACGGAAAGTGAACGAAATAAAAATAAAAGCACGCGAAACAAGTGGGGACCACTAAGGGCACATAGAATGAATTGAAAGGTTGGATTTCGGGAACTTACCAGTTGAAGACTGAAGAACGACGAAGAACGAACGAAGAACGATGAAAAACGGTGGAAAATCTTCACGAAATTGCTCACGGAAACATCTGGGAAGCGTTATGGAAGTGCCTCGACTTGAATATTCTTCACGGAAACAATTTTTCTCACTAATTTCAAGTGAATCCTAAAAAAGAGGGAGGTGGTTGCCGCCCAGCTCGCCCAGGCGAGCTGGGTTACTTCCACCAGAAGGCTCCGCCTTCTGTTGGAACACCCTGGAAGGTCCAAGTGGGCCTGGTTGCTATTTGCACACCCCTTTTTACTAAATACACCCCTTTTGCTTTTTTTGCTGATTCTTTTTCCGTAACATTACGGAACTTTACGGATTACGTAACGATACTTGTTTTATTTCCGTAATGTCGTGAAACTTTACAGATTACGCAATCATCCCCTCTTTGACTTCTGGAATGTTACGGAACTTTACTGATTGCACAACAATGCTTCCTTTCGACTTCTGGCATGTCGCGGAACTTCACAGATTGCCTAACGATGGGTGTTAAGTACCTCGAAGCGGTCAAGCAAAGGTTTCATGTAACATCCTGGAAATTTCTACCCGGAATTTTTGAAAACGATGTATTTTGAATGATTATATATATAAGTATTATTCAGTGTATATGCATATATGTTCTTGGTTAGAGTAGGAATAGCGGGGGCAAGATATGCGGGTTGGACTAATTAAGGGAGAGAAATCCATAACTGGGAGGTTATGGGTTAATTCCTAATTAATTAGTTAAAAATCATCGTTTTGCGTGCGACTTAAAATTTAACGAAACCAACCTCTGAACCACGCTCGGGGTTTTATTCTGAGCATTTTGATATATATATTGCTTGCTTTCGAAAACTGGCCCCGGCGGACGCAGAGAAACGCGAGAAACTGGAATCAGAGAAACGGCACGCAAACCGAGGCAGGATTTTAGCGTTTCAAAGGTCAGATTTTTCTCACTTTTGTGACTGAGTATGGGTCACAGTCAAAAAGAGAAAGTGGGCCCTTTTTGCTCCAATCAAATAGGGACATGTGGCAGAGCTTGAATAAAATAATAGAAAAAGAGGAAAACCTTTTATTTAAGACCAAAAAGCTTTTCTCTCTCCTCACTCAGCAAAACAGAAATTTCAGACAGCCCTCTCTCTCCCTCACGTTGCCATTCTCTTCTTCTTCATTCTCCATTGAAGTTCCACACAAAGCTTCAACCTTTGGTACTCATTTCTGTCCCAAATCGTGAAAGGAGAGCATTTTCGGGGTCGTGAAGTGCGTGGCTACGAGTGGGACTTCGAAAATTCAGGTTTGGGTGGACTTCTTTCTCTCTTAAATTTCGTGGGTATGGGGTTTTGGGGAGATATGATGGGTAATCTTGCTAGGGTTCTGCTGTGTGATGATTATTTGTGAAGACATTTGTTGAAAGCTTGTTGAAATTGCCATGTTTGGATGAGTTAAACCTACCCATTCTGTTTTAGGGTTTTTGTGATGATGTTGTGATGTTTATATGCTGAAATTGATGATGGAAATCTGTTAGAGACGAAGGGTAGAACTAACCTAGGGTTAGAAAGTGAGAATGTGATGTTATGAGTGGAAAAAGAGTGAGACTTTGAGGGTTGGAAGGCTAAGTCTAAATTCTGTGGTAAATGGAGGTTAAAGTGAGTTAATACTAGCTTGAAATTTCATTTAGGACTTATGAGAAAGTTTGGACTGTGCTAGAGAGAAAAATAAATGACCAAAGTGAACAAAGAGCCATTCTAGGGCAAATTTGGGTGTTGAAGAGTCAAATTTTGATTCGGTGAGATTTTAGGTGTAAATCCAGTTTGAACAAGTCTAAATGGATGTTATGGACTGGTGTGAGGTGAGAGTTTGCTTCAAATTTACCTCATTCTAAATTTCACTTTTCAAACCTAGAAAACCCATTGAATTGAGGGGTGTTGGACACCTAGATTTTGTGTTGCTGTGGTTTGAAGCTTGGCTTTGGTTTAGACATGTTTGATACCTGATTTGGGACTTGTAGGATTTGATTTGAAAAAGATTGGATGAGGGGAAGTGTGATTTTCGAAATCTGCACTTATGCAGAATTTTGCTGTCAAAATAGGTGCAGCAGGATTTTAGCTTAGTGCAGAAAATGCTTGTGTGTGGTTGGCTGTGGAAAGAGTAGTACAGAATGAGTTCTGGATGTTTGCTAGTAGATCACAACGGTCACAATGTAGGCTTATGCACTATAGACTTCCAGTAAAATTTTGGAGTCGATCCAACGGTTAAAGAATTGGATCGAAGGAATTGTTACTGTGGTCTTTAAGTGAGAAAAGCTGTGATTTTGGTTGATGTGTTGAGCAGAGTTTTCTGCCTTTGCTCTGTTTTGCTTGGCTGTGATAGCTTGTGCTGTTTGAATGTTGTTTTTCTTGGATGTTGTGGAAGCTTGGGAGGATTGATGGGGACCCGGTGTTGAGAGAAACGAGGATATGGGCTACGTGGGAGTACGTGAGCTCAGTTGGAGGTGGGCAACAGGGGATGGTGGGTTTATGCGCGCATTGTGGATGTGGAACACTTGTTGTGCACCATCGCCCGACCGCCACCTAGTACCACATGTGATGGGTACCCCATAATCCTACAAGCTTGAGATGAGGAAGTGTTGAAGGGTGAAACTTCCTGCTTTTATTGTTGACCACAGAGTGGTACCTGGAGATATGTCGCGGGGGTCAGGAGACCTTGGGGACGTCAGGTGGGGTGCTATTGCCCAAAACCAAGCTTGACCAATCCCGACCCAACCCGGGCATAGTCGGTCAGTGAGAACCTGTGATGTACCTAAGCAGGCGAGCTCCTGGCAGTCAACAGATAAAAGGAACAAAGACCACAAAGCAAGGAGGCTTGTGGTGGCTGGCCAGCTGTGAAACTTGATTGATATGTGAGATATGGTCTCTGGTAATCGATTACCAAGGGTGGGTAATCGATTACAAGGCTTAAAAATGAAGACAGGGGGCTAAGATGGTCTCTGGTAATCGATTACCAGGGGATGTAATCGATTACCAGGCTTGAAAATGAAGTCAGGAAGCTAAGGGAGCCTCTGGTAATCGATTACCAGCCTGTGTAATCGATTACACAGAGGGATGGGTCACTGGTAATCGATTACCAGGTATGTGTAATCGATTACACAGTGCATTTTTGCATATTTCATGTCCTGAGGCTGTGTAATTCAAGTTTAGCCTCTGGTAATCGATTACCAAGACTGTGTAATCGATTACCAGAGATGGAAAGCCTTAAAATACCCATTTTACTTGCATGTAGTGGTTATGAGACAAATTGTGTGTAGCGCAGTTAGATTCTTGTGAAAGAGTCTACCCCTTTCTCTTCTTTCTTGTAGATCGTGATGGCGGCGCAGCTAATCCGTGATCGAGTAGATATGGAGTGCCTAGAGGGAGCTTGGGAGACCCTCGAAGGTAACACGAGGTGCCGATTTCGGGGCACCATTCGATTCACGGCTACTTCTTTGGTGCATCCAGATGAACCTGCACGGACGCTTCAGCGCACTGTGGAGTGGATACTACCCACGCCTACACCATATCGTCTAGTGGAGCCCGTTCAAGTGATCGAGGTAACGTCATCCGAGGAAGATCCTGAGGAGGACCTAGAGGAGCTACCTCCTGAGCCTGCTGTGGATGCCCTTGACTTTCTAGAGGGTGATGAGGATCCACTTCTTGAGGTGGATTCTCCCGAGGAAGTCATGTCGGCATCTGAGGCAGACTCTACGGAGGATAGTGGCCCGAGGGAGATGGCGATCAGCGGAGGCTCTTCATCCTAGTGGACAGCTTTTTGGATTAGTTTTGTATACTTTTGAGGGTGGGTGTATCTAGGACTGACTGTTAGGTTTACTCTTTTGTTTTTGTGTGGGTAGACCTGATGTATAGGAATTTGATTATTGTATACATGTGGCTGAAGCCATCACTATGGACACCTTTGCTCTGGATGACACTATATATTTTGTAAAACTCCCATATTTTGGACAGCTTTAAATGATGAATGCATTTATAATCGATCTTGTTATTTGAAAAGAAAGCATTAGCAACTTTATTTGTAATAGAGTTTATTGACCGTATTTTATTCTTTTATCTTCATGTGACGACCTAAAGTAATGGCTGGTACATTCTTCCTTTTGAAACAGCAAAATAATTTAGAGAATTATGAGCGGTAAGAAAGAAATGACTCCGAATAGAGTTGTGAACTGGCCATTCAGGACTTTATAGTGAGGATTTTCCTTCTAAACCTAGTTATAGTGAAAAGAGAAAGAAATGAAAAAGAAAAAGAAGAAAAAAAAAATTACCATGGTTTTTTGTTATTTAAATTATTACTATTAAACCAGTCATTAATTTAGGGACGCCACAATTGGTGGTATCAGAGCAAAAGTTGGATTCTAGTGAACCTGTTATGGTCTTGCTGTGTGAATGCTGTGTATCTCTGAAACTTGGGAGTAGGTTTCGGGGAGTGACGTTAAGTCACACATTGTGTGTATTTTTTTTTTTTTGCCTTCTTGTCTTGAGCATGGATGTGTGACTGATTCACAGGATTGTTGTGTGTATGAGTATGTATAAAGAGAAGGATGTTGTTATAACTGTTATAGCCTGTGTGGTACACTCTCTCTTTAGGATTTCTTGGGTGCTAATAGTTTCCCTACAGGATAGGTATGGCAGGACGTGGTAGGGATCAGAACCGTGATGTCCTTGACCGCATCACCGCTGTGCTGGAAACTCTAGTGCAGGAACGTGATGTGGAACCGGCGGAGTATCGGGGACTCATGGCTTTCCGTAAGAACCACCCGCCAAAGTTCAGTGGAGACTATGATCCGGAAGGTGCTAGGTTGTGGTTAGCTGAGACGGAAAAGATTTTCGAGGCGATGGGTTGCCTTGAGGAGCACAAGGTCCTTTATGCAACATTTATGCTCCAGGGGGAGGCCGAGAATTGGTGGAAGTTCGTGAAGCCTTCATTTGTTGCACCTGGAGGCGTGATTCCTTGGAATGCCTTCAAGGACAAGTTCCTGGAGAATTACTTTCCGCGAGATCTCAGGAAGCGAAAGGCGAGGGAATTTCTGGATTTGAAGCAAGGAAACATGTCTGTTGGGGAGTACACGACTAAGTTTAATGAGCTTCTGCAGTATTGGCCTCAATACCAAGATGCTCGGAATGAGGAAGATCTGTGTGCTCAATTTGAGAATGGGCTTCGGTTGGAGATCCAACAGGCGGTTAGTTATATGCAGATTACGAATTTTAATCAGTTGGTGACAAAGTGCAGGATTTTTGAAGATAAGATGAAGGAGAGGCAAGCTAGAGGAGTTGGAGGACCTCAGAGGAACCATCCTTTTAGAGGAAATGGTAACAAGAGGATGAAGCCGTATGCTGGCAACAAGGGGAAGCAACCTATGGCTACCTCCAACATGAGCCAGTCAAGGGGGACTGGGGTACAGTGCTTTCAGTGTGGGGGACCGCATCTTAAGAGGAATTGCCCACAGCTCCAGCAGACACAGGAGAGTCGTTGCTATGTTTGTGGCAAGGTGGGCCATTATGCTCGAGAATGTAGGGCAACCGGGAGACCGACGGTGACTGCCAATTCCAACACCGTTAATCGTGGACCCACTAATTCCACAAGGAGCGGTAATGTTAGCAACAACAACACTAGTGGTGGAAGACCAAAAGTACCCTCTCGGGTGTTTGCTATGAGTGGTTCAGAAGCGGCTGCCTCCGACGATTTGATACGGGGTAAGTGTTTGATTGCTGATAAACTACTAGATGTACTTTATGATTCAGGTGCCACGCATTCTTTCATATCTCATGCATGTGTGGAGAGGTTGGGGTTATGTGCGACGGAGTTACCATATGATATGGTGGTGTCTACTCCGACGAGCGAGCCTGTAACCACCTCTCGGGTGTGTTTGAAGTGTCCCATAATTGTTGAGGGTCGATCTTTTATGGCGGATTTGATTTGCCTACCTTTAGCTCATCTAGATGTGATCTTGGGGATGGATTGGTTATCTACTAACCATATCTTTCTAGACTGTAAGGAGAAGATGCTAGTGTTTGGTGGAGATGTAGTTCCAAGTGAATCTTTGAAAGAGGATGCAGCCAACAAAGGAACGGAGGATGTTCGAACTTACATGGTGTTGTTCTCTATGTATGTGGAAGAGGACCCTGAAGTTAGTAGTATACCGGTAGTGGCAGAATTTCCAGAAGTTTTTCCTGATGACATTTGTGAATTGCCACCTGAGAGAGAAGTGGAATTCATTATTGACTTGGTGCCTGGGGCGAATCCAGTGTCGATTGCGCCTTATAGAATGTCTCCGGTAGAACTAGCAGAGGTGAAGGCACAAGTGCAGGACCTTTTGAGCAAACAATTTGTTCGTCCAAGCGCATCACCGTGGGGAGCGCCGGTCTTGTTGGTTAAAAAGAAGGATGGCAGTATGAGGATGTGTGTAGACTACCGGCAGTTAAACAAGGTCACTATCAAGAACAAATATCCGCTACCAAGGATAGATGATTTGATTGACCAATTGAGGGGAGCAACGGTATTTTCGAAGATCGATCTGCGATCGGGGTATCATCAAATTCGAGTTAAGAAGGAAGATATCCCAAAGACTGCGTTTCGGACTCGGTACGGGCACTATGAGTATTTAGTCATGCCATTTGGAGTGACTAATGCTCCTGCCATCTTCATGGACTATATGAATCGTATATTCCATGATTACTTGGATCAGTTCGTGGTTGTGTTCATTGATGATATCCTAGTGTATTCGAGGAATAAGGAGGAGCATGAGAAGCACTTGAGAATTGTATTGCATATCCTGAGGGACAGGAAGTTGTTCGCCAAACTGTCAAAATGTGACTTTTGGTTGGAGAAAGTGCAGTTCTTAGGGCACGTGATTTCTAAAGACGGGGTTGCGGTAGATCCGAACAAGGTGGAGTCGGTTATGGAGTGGCAACAACCGACAACTCCAACGGAGGTTCGAAGCTTCTTGGGGTTGGCTGGCTATTATAGAAAATTTATTGAGGGATTTTCTAAATTGGCATTACCCCTAACTAAGTTGACTCGTAAGAATGAGAAGTTTGTCTGGGATGAGAAGTGTGATCAAAGTTTCCAAGAGTTGAAGAGGCGGTTGACGACAGCTCCAGTGTTAATTTTGCCCGACCCTAAGAGGACATTTGAAGTGTATTGCGATGCAAGCGGGCAAGGCTTGGGATGTGTGTTGATGCAAGAGGGAAGAGTAGTGGCTTATGCTTCGCGTCAATTACGTCCTCATGAAGTTAACTATCCGACTCATGACTTGGAACTAGCAGCGGTGGTCTTTGCTTTAAAGATTTGGAGGCATTATTTGTACGGTACTCGTTTTGAAGTTTTCAGTGATCACAAGAGTCTCAAATACTTGTTCGATCAGAAGGAACTCAATATGAGACAACGAAGATGGATGGAGTTCCTCAAGGATTATGATTTTGGACTTTCCTACCATCCAGGAAAGGCTAATGTAGTAGCCGATGCGCTAAGCTGGAAATCTTTACATGTTGCGACTATGATGGGTTTGGAGCAGAGATTGATAGAAGAGTTCCGAGATCTGAATCTAGCAATCGAGATGCGACCCAAGAGCTTATTTGTGGGAGCGTTGCAGATCACCAATGAATTCGTAGATCACATACGCAAGGCTCAAGAGGATGATCCGTTTTTGCAAGGCAAGGTGTTAGATGTAATGGGGGATAAGGGTGTGGAGTTTGAGAAGGACACAACCGGGTTAATTAGATTCAAGGGGAGGATATGTGTGCCATCTTTAGATGATTTGAGAGTTAAGATCTTGGAAGAAGCTCATAAAAGTCGTCTTAGTTTCCATCCGGGAATGACTAAGATGTACCAAGATTTGAAGAGAAGTTTTTGGTGGCATGGCATGAAGAAAGATGTAGCCGAATATGTAGCAAGATGTTTGACATGTCAAAAGGCTAAGGTTGAGCACCAACGACCATCGGGAGAATTGAAGCCATTGGAGATTCTGGAATGGAAATGGGAGAGCATATCTATGGATTTTGTATCTAGTTTACCCAAGACTAGTCGTGGACATGATGCTGTGTGGGTCATAGTAGATCGACTCACCAAATCTGCTCATTTTATCCCAGTGAATATGAAGTATAGAATGGAGAAACTCGTGGAGTTGTACATCAAGGAAGTAGTAAGGTTGCATGGAATTCCTTCTAGTATTGTATCTGACAGGGATCCGAGGTTCACTTCGCGATTTTGGACGAGTCTACATCAAGCCTTGGGGACAAAGCTGAAGCTTAGTTCAGCTTATCATCCTCAAACAGATGGTCAGACTGAACGAACCATTCAGACTCTAGAGGATCTACTTCGGGCGTGTATTATAGAGCAACAAGGTAGCTGGATGGATTGTTTGCCATTGATTGAGTTTACTTACAACAATAGCTACCAAGCCAGTATTGGTATGGCTCCTTTTGAAGCTCTATATGGACGGAAGTGCAAAACTCCTATTTGTTGGTATGATGATGGAGAAGCAGTACTTCTTGGACCTGAAATGCTACAACAGATTAACGAACAAGTGAGGTTGATTCGAGAGAAGATAAAAGCATCTCAGGATAGGCAGAAGAGCTATTATGATAGAAGGAGGAAGCCACTAGATTTTCAGGAAGGAGAACATGTGTTTTTGAAGGTTTCTCCCGTAACCGGAGTCAGAAGAGCTCTTAAGGCTAGGAAGTTGACACCCAAGTATCTAGGTCCATATCAGATTTTGAAGAAGATTGGGCCTGTAGCTTATCATATCGCCTTACCTCCGAGTTTATCGAATTTGCACCCTGTGTTCCATGTCTCTCAACTGAGACGGTACAACCCAGATCCATCACATATGCTTGCAGTGGACGAGGTACAGGTGAAGGACAACCTCACCTATAAAGCACAACCTCAGAAGATCACGGACCGAAGAATGAAGTCGTTGAGAGGAAAGGAGATCGCGTTGGTGAAGGTGCAGTGGGGAACCGATGAGGGTGATTCTACATAGGAGTTGGAGGATAGGATGAGAGAATTGTACCCAAGTTTGTTCATCGAGTAGTTAATTTCGGGGACGAAATTCCTAAAAGGGTGGGAGTATTGTAACATCCTGGAAATTTCTACCCGGAATTTTTGAAAACGATGTATTTTGAATGATTATATATATAAGTATTATTCAGTGTATATGCATATATGTTCTTGGTTAGAGTAGGAATAGCGGGGGCAAGATATGCGGGTTGGACTAATTAAGGGAGAGAAATCCATAACTGGGAGGTTATGGGTTAATTCCTAATTAATTAGTTAAAAATCATCGTTTTGCGTGCGACTTAAAATTTAACGAAACCAACCTCTGAACCACGCTCGGGGTTTTATTCTGAGCATTTTGATATATATATTGCTTGCTTTCGAAAACTGGCCCCGGCGGACGCAGAGAAACGCGAGAAACTGGAATCAGAGAAACGGCACGCAAACCGAGGCAGGATTTTAGCGTTTCAAAGGTCAGATTTTTCTCACTTTTGTGACTGAGTATGGGTCACAGTCAAAAAGAGAAAGTGGGACCTTTTTGCTCCAATCAAATAGGGACATGTGGCAGAGCTTGAATAAAATAATAGAAAAAGAGGAAAACCTTTTATTTAAGACCAAAAAGCTTTTCTCTCTCCTCACTCAGCAAAACAGAAATTTCAGACAGCCCTCTCTCTCCCTCACGTTGCCATTCTCTTCTTCTTCATTCTCCATTGAAGTTCCACACAAAGCTTCAACCTTTGGTACTCATTTCTGTCCCAAATCGTGAAAGGAGAGCATTTTCGGGGTCGTGAAGTGCGTGGCTACGAGTGGGACTTCGAAAATCCAGGTTTGGGTGGACTTCTTTCTCTCTTAAATTTCGTGGGTATGGGGTTTTGGGGAGATATGATGGGTAATCTTGCTAGGGTTCTGCTGTGTGATGATTATTTGTGAAGACATTTGTTGAAAGCTTGTTGAAATTGCCATGTTTGGATGAGTTAAACCTACCCATTCTGTTTTAGGGTTTTTGTGATGATGTTGTGATGTTTATATGCTGAAATTGATGATGGAAATCTGTTAGAGACGAAGGGTAGAACTAACCTAGGGTTAGAAAGTGAGAATGTGATGTTATGAGTGGAAAAAGAGTGAGACTTTGAGGGTTGGAAGGCTAAGTCTAAATTCTGTGGTAAATGGAGGTTAAAGTGAGTTAATACTAGCTTGAAATTTCATTTAGGACTTATGAGAAAGTTTGGACTGTGCTAGAGAGAAAAATAAATGACCAAAGTGAACAAAGAGCCATTCTAGGGCAAATTTGGGTGTTGAAGAGTCAAATTTTGATTCGGTGAGATTTTAGGTGTAAATCCAGTTTGAACAAGTCTAAATGGATGTTATGGACTGGTGTGAGGTGAGAGTTTGCTTCAAATTTACCTCATTCTAAATTTCACTTTTCAAACCTAGAAAACCCATTGAATTGAGGGGTGTTGGACACCTAGATTTTGTGTTGCTGTGGTTTGAAGCTTGGCTTTGGTTTAGACATGTTTGATACCTGATTTGGGACTTGTAGGATTTGATTTGAAAAAGATTGGATGAGGGGAAGTGTGATTTTCGAAATCTGCACTTATGCAGAATTTTGCTGTCAAAATAGGTGCAGCAGGATTTTAGCTTAGTGCAGAAAATGCTTGTGTGTGGTTGGCTGTGGAAAGAGTAGTACAGAATGAGTTCTGGATGTTTGCTAGTAGATCACAACGGTCACAATGTAGGCTTATGCACTATAGACTTCCAGTAAAATTTTGGAGTCGATCCAACGGTTAAAGAATTGGATCGAAGGAATTGTTACTGTGGTCTTTAAGTGAGAAAAGCTGTGATTTTGGTTGATGTGTTGAGCAGAGTTTTCTGCCTTTGCTCTGTTTTGCTTGGCTGTGATAGCTTGTGCTGTTTGAATGTTGTTTTGCTTGGATGTTGTGGAAGCTTGGGAGGATTGATGGGGACCCGGTGTTGAGAGAAACGAGGATATGGGCTACATGGGAGTACGTGAGCTCAGTTGGAGGTGGGCAACAGGGGATGGTGGGTTTATGCGCGCATTGTGGATGTGGAAAACTTGTTGTGCACCATCGCCCGACCGCCACCTAGTACCACTTGTGATGGGTACCCCATAATCCTACAAGCTTGAGATGAGGAAGTGTTGAAGGGTGAAACTTCCTGCTTTTATTGTTGACCACAGAGTGGTACCTGGAGATATGTCGCGGGGGTCAGGAGACCTTGGGGACGTCAGGTGGGGTGCTATTGCCCAAAACCAAGCTTGACCAATCCCGACCCAACCCGGGCATAGTCGGTCAGTGAGAACCTGTGATGTACCTAAGCAGGCGAGCTCCTGGCAGTCAACAGATAAAAGGAACAAAGACCACAAAGCAAGGAGGCTTGTGGTGGCTGGCCAGCTGTGAAACTTGATTGATATGTGAGATATGGTCTCTGGTAATCGATTACCAAGGGTGGGTAATCGATTACAAGGCTTAAAAATGAAGACAGGGGGCTAAGATGGTCTCTGGTAATCGATTACCAGGGGATGTAATCGATTACCAGGCTTGAAAATGAAGTCAGGAAGCTAAGGGAGCCTCTGGTAATCGATTACCAGCCTGTGTAATCGATTACACAGAGGGATGGGTCACTGGTAATCGATTACCAGGTATGTGTAATCGATTACACAGTGCATTTTTGCATATTTCATGTCCTGAGGCTGTGTAATTCAAGTTTAGCCTCTGGTAATCGATTACCAAGACTGTGTAATCGATTACCAGAGATGGAAAGCCTTAAAATACCCATTTTACTTGCATGTAGTGGTTATGAGACAAATTGTGTGTAGCGCAGTTAGATTCTTGTGAAAGAGTCTACCCCTTTCTCTTCTTTCTTGTAGATCGTGATGGCGGCGCAGCTAATCCGTGATCGAGTAGAGATGGAGTGCCTAGAGGGAGCTTGGGAGACCCTCGAAGGTAACACGAGGTGCCGATTTCGGGGCACCATTCGATTCATGGCTACTTCTTTGGTGCATCCAGATGAACCTGCACGGACACTTCAGCGCACTGTGGAGTGGATACTACCCACGCCTACACCATATCGTCTAGTGGAGCCCGTTCAAGTGATCGAGGTAACGTCATCCGAGGAAGATCCTGAGGAGGACCTGGAGGAGCTACCTCCTGAGCCTGCTGTGGATGCCCTTGACTTTCTAGAGGGTGATGAGGATCCACTTCTTGAGGTGGATTCTCCCGAGGAAGTCATGTCGGCATCTGAGGCAGACTCTACGGAGGATAGTGGCCCGAGGGAGATGGCGATCAGCGGAGGCTCTTCATCCTAGTGGACAGCTTTTTGGATTAGTTTTGTATACTTTTGAGGGTGGGTGTATCTAGGACTGACTGTTAGGTTTACTCTTTTGTTTTTGTGTGGGTAGACCTGATGTATAGGAATTTGATTATTGTATACATGTGGCTGAAGCCACCACTATGGACACCTTTGCTCTGGATGACACTATATATTTTGTAAAACTCCCATATTTTGGACAGCTTTAAATGATGAATGCATTTATAATCGATCTTGTTATTTGAAAAGAAAGCATTAGCAACTTTATTTGTAATAGAGTTTATCGATCGTATTTTATTCTTTTATCTTCATGTGACGACCTAAAGTAATGGCTGGTACATTCTTCCTTTTGAAACAGCAAAATAATTTAGAGAATTATGAGCGGTAAGAAAGAAATGACTCCGAATAGAGTTGTGAACTGGCCATTCAGGACTTTATAGTGAGGATTTTCCTTCTAAACCTAGTTATAGTGAAAAGAGAAAGAAATGAAAAAGAAAAAGAAGAAAAAAAAATTACCATGGTTTTTTGTTATTTAAATTATTACTATTAAACCAGTCATTAATTTAGGGACGCCACATTTCATCCCACCAAACAAATGGTCCCCGGACGAAATTAGGGCATGACAACCACCTTGGGAGTTATTACTAAAAGTCTTTTAGTTCCTCCCGTTTAGGTTCCTAAAATAGGGGCACGAAGCGAACGCGCTGCGTGCTTTGTTTTCTTTAACACTATCATGCATATCCTCTAAATGTCATGTGCATCTCTGCTATATGATTATTTGATGATATTACCGTGTTTGTACGTCCCCTGTTCCATATGTTATCAAATACAAAAAGGGAAAAACAAATGTGGTAGCTGATGCCCTCTCTAGGAGACACACATTGTTTTGCTCCCTAGGAGCTCAAATTTTAGGATTTGATAACATTAGGGACTTGTATGCTTTAGATGAACATTTCTCTCCCATTTACAAGAGTTGTGGGAAAAAGGCCCAAGATGGATACTATTTGGCTGAGGGGTATTTGTTCAAAGAGGGAAAGCTTTGCATACCCCAAGGAACCATCAGGAAATTACTTGTGAAGGAGAGCCATGAGGGTGGGCTCATGGGCCACTTTGGGATAGACATGACCCTTGTCTTACTCAAAGAAAAGTTCTATTGGCCCCATATGAAGAAAGATGTCCATAAGCATTGCACTAGGTGTGTGGCTTGTTTACAAGCCAAGTCTAGGGTGATGCCTCATGGGCTATACACACCCTTACCCATTCCATCTACACCTTGGGTAGATATTAGTATGGACTTTGTCCTTGGGCTCCTAGAACCCAAAGAGGTGTAGACTCTATCTTTGTAGTGGTGGATAGGTTTAGCAAGATGGCACACTTTATACCATGCCACAAGGTGGATGATGCTTCCATATCTCAAACTCTTTTTTAGGGAAGTTGTGAGACTCCATGGTTTGCCTAGGACCATTGTGTCAAATAGAGATGCTAAGTTCCTTAGCCACTTCTGGAAAACATTATGGGCTAAGCTAGGAACTAAGCTTCTTTCTCTACCACTTGTCATCCACAAAACTGATGGGCAAACAGAGGTAGTGAATAGGTCTTTATCCACTCTTTTAAGGGCTCTTCTAAAAGGCAACCATAAGTCTTGGGATGAGTATCTTCCTCATGTAGAATTTGCCTACAATAGGGGGGGTTCATAGAACCACCAAGCAGTCCCCTTTTGAGGTTGTCTATGGGTTCAATCCTTAACACCCTTAGACCTCATTCCCCTCTTACTTGACACTTCTTTTATTCATAAAGAAGGGGAATCTAGGTCAGAGTTTGTAAAGAAGTTGCATGAGAGGGTTAAGACCCAAATAGAGAACCAAACAAAGGTGTATTCAACTAAGGGCAATAGAGGAAGAAATGAGCTAGTTTTAATGAGGGGGACTGGGTTTGGCTCCATCTTAGGAAGGAAAGATTCCTACTAAAAGGAAATCCAAGCTTAGCCCAAGAGGGGATGGACCTTTTCAGGTCTTGGAGAGGATCAATAATAATGCCTATAGGTGGACCTCCAAGAGAGTATGGAGTCAGCACCACTTTTAATATTTCTGATTTAATTCCTTTTGCAGGTGAAGCTGATATAGAGGAGGAGGAACCAATAGATTTGAGGTCAAATCTTCTTCAAGGGGAGGGGATGATGCAATCCTCCTAGGAAAGGACCAGTTACCAGAGCCATGAGCAAGAGGCTCCAAGAGGATTGGCTAGAGTTGATAAAGAAGGCCTTAGGGTTTCATGAACCTTAGGGTAGATTTTTGAGCCCATGGACCAAGGTTGGGTCCACTCTTCTTTGTAAATAGTAGAATAGGTTGTTTTCTTCTTTTGGCCTTGTATTTTGCCATTCTAGTAGTATAGGGTTTTAGCCTTGTATTTCAGGGCATTTTGAGTAGTCTTTGTAGTAGGATTTTTTTGTATTTTCATGTTTTTTTGTCATGGGGGTGAGCTTAGCTATTATAGGGGTGTGTAGCTAAGCTCTAGCCTCTCAAGGAAGCTTCTCAAGGAGGTGAGCTTAGTTTTTAGATGGGTGTGTGTAGCTAAACTCTAGCTTCTCAGGAAGTTTTCTCAAAGAAGCTTCTCAAGGAAGTTTTCTTAAGAAAGCTTCTCAAGGAAGCTACCTAGTCTAT
>NW_021143630.1:0-33637 GCF_004193775.1 Glycine soja
AATCGATTACAGTAATTGTGTAATCGATTACAGCTTTTAAAATTTGAAATTAAAACGTTTACTAACTGCTGGTAATCGATTACCAAAATTGTGTAATCGATTACAGCTTTCAAAATTTTGAATTCAAATTTTTATAGCTGTTATAAAACGTATTTGGCCACTGTAATCGATTACATCCTCTGGTAATCGATTACCAGAGAGTAAAACCTTTGAAAAACACTTTTTATTTTAAATCACTTGGCCAAACCTTTGCTAATTCAATTAGGAATTCCCTTCCTAATATTCTAGTGATCATCTTGATGTTGTGCCTTGTAATCTTGAAGTATTGTCTTGAATTTTAATCTTGAAAAAGCCCATTTGCATCAATTGCAACACATCATCATGATCATCATCAAAACATCAAAGCCAATTGCATCTACAATCTCCCCCTTTTTGATGATGACAATACAATACCTGAAACCAAGATTCAAGCAAGCAACAACCAATTGTATATAGATAAAATGTGCATCCGTTTTCTCCCCCTATATCTCGGAATACATGATCACTTGATTTCTAAATTTGTTAAGCTTTTTCTTAAGCTTTTGCTACAACCTTTTTCTCCCCCTTTGGCAACATCAAAAAGCCAAAGAACTCGGGAATCAACACAGTTATAACAATGGAGTAGCAAGATATAAGCATCAGAGTATTAAATATAATAAGCCAAACTCACAAACAAGAAATAATTAAACCAGAATCCAAATAACTGAAAATGTCAACAACCACAAAACATCCAAGACTGACGTGTAAAATCCACACGATAAATAAGCAAAGTACTTAGCATAATAATGTAAATTCTAAGAAACTAAAAGCCAAAATACACGGCTTATAAAAGATAAATAATCATAACCTAAAAGCTAAGAAGACGGAGGAGGTGGTGGAAGATCGAAACTCTGACGAATGTAGCCGACATCCTCTTCAAGCTGTGTAAGACGAATGTCCATACCGGCAAAGCGTGAATCTAACGAGTCAAAGCGGTCACCAACATACGAACGAAGACCTCGTAATTCGGAGAGGACTTCATTCATGAGTGCGGAATCCTCACGTTGAGGAGGAGGTGAAGGAGTACGTTCATCTTGAGGAGGGAGTGCATCCTTCTTCAGCCATTGTCCATTCCGATCTTTACGATACCCAAAGGAGGTCACTGCTCCAGCACCAATTGCAAAGGAACGCTTGACTTGAACAAAGGGTTCATCATCAAGCGGAATTTGAAAATGACGCAAAAACAGAGTAATCAAATGTGGATAAGGAAGAGGTGCATTGGCCCGTAATGCCTTATGCATTCGGTACCGAACCAAATGGGCCCAGTCGATCTGACGACCGGTTAGAAAAGCCCACATAAGAATCAAATCCTCCTCAGAGGCTTGTGCTAAATTTGAAGACCGAGGAAGCAAAATTCTAACAATGATATAATGCATGATGCGATTATCAAAAGTTAATGACCCGGCCAACAATCTACCGGTCATGTCAGCTTGATCATTGCAGACCATGCGACGAGCATCATGACTCGAATAATCGAATTTCCAGTCATCAACAATGGTGCCCTCAAAAGGTGCACCTTGACTGGGTAAATGAGTCAAAGAAAAGAAAAGTGACTGATCAATGACCATAGAAGTACCATGCACCTCAGACATAATAATACCATCCTGAATTTTCAAATTGCAGTAGAAGACCTTTACAAGTTCAGGATAATATGGCAATTTAAATGACATGAAATCAACAAGACCAGAATTCTGAAACACTTGATAGCAATCAAACGTTTCATCATTAAAGAACTCTACGTCTAGGTACTTAGGGTCTAAGATTATTCTAGAAGAGAACTGAGAAAGGTACCGTAGACGTTGATCATCGGATGAAAACAATGTTGATGATCTTGGAGATGACAAAGAAGGAGGAATAGGTGCTGTGGGTGCTCCGGATGGGCCGTGACGGCGATGGACAGCAGCGGTAGCGGTGGAGGATGATCCCTTTCTCTTCTTTGATGGCTCTGCCATTTGATGAAGTTTTTCTGGATTTTGATCGGTGGAACTGAAAGAGGAGTGAAAAAGAGGAAGATTGGGCTTTACGGGACGTGATTTGGTGAAGAATCGAGTGAGAATCGAAGGTTTGAAGTTCTAGGTATGGAGGAAAACGTGGAGGAAGCTTTGGCTGCGCACGAGCTCCGATTTCGTGAGTATTTATAGAAGATGATGCATTGTAATCGATTACAGGTATTGGTAATCGATTACAGGCCCAATAAGCCTTCTGGTAATCGATTACAGGATGTTGTAATCGATTACAGGCTGCCTGTTCATGTGTAATCGATTACAGTGGATGGTAATCGATTACCAGAGCCTATCCTAGGCTAGTTTCTAAGAGAATATCTATATTTATGCTCAAATACATCCTATATGACTAATTTTCACTACTAATACACTAAATTCAATCATTCAATTACTATATACACAAGAAATCATAAATTCTATCATAAAAACAAGAATTCAAACAAGATCAATCAAAATAATCTACAATCAAAAGGTAAAAAGTAAATCAACCAATCAATCAACCAATCAATCAACCAATCAATCAACCAATCAATTCCTATTTTTCTAAATCTCTTACATCTAAGAGACCTAATTCTCTTCTAATAGAGAAAAACACTTCCTTGGGGAGAGGTTTAGTGAAAATATCAGCAAGTTGATTCTTAGTATCAACAAATTCTAATACACAATCTCCCTTTAAGACATGATCTCTAAGAAAGTGGTGTCTAATCTCTATATGTTTAGTTCTTGAATGTTGAACTGGGTTTTTGGATAGATTTATGGCACTAGTATTATCACACTTAATAGGTATGCGATCAAGAATGATGCCATAGTCAGATAATTGTTGCTTCATCCATAAAATTTGTGCACAACAACTACCGGCAGAGATATACTCCGCTTCAGCAGTAGATAAAGCAACACTGTTTTGTTTCTTACTATGCCATGAGACAAGAGCCGATCCAATAAATTGACAAGTTCCACTTGTACTTTTTCTATCAGTTTTAGACCCGGCAAAATCAGAATCAGAATATCCTATTAAGTTACATGTTGAATTCTTAGGATACCATAATCCTAAATTGATTGTTCCTAATAGATATCTCATGATTCTCTTTACTGCACTTAGATGTGATTGTTTGGGGTTGGATTGAAACCTAGCACACATGCATACACTAAACATAATATCAGGTCTACTAGCAGATAAATAAAGAAGAGATCCGATCATACCTCGATATTGTTTTATGTCTATAGACTGACCAGATTCATCTTTATCTAAGTAACAATTAGTGCTCATCGGTGTAGACATGTGTTTTGCACTATCCATCCCAAATCTTTTGATCAATTCCTTGCAGTATTTGGATTGATTGATGAATATACCTTCTTGAGTTTGCTTGATTTGTAATCCCAGAAAGTACTTTAGTTCTCCCATCATTGACATTTCAAATTCACTTTGCATATCAAGGGAAAACTCCTTGCACAATGAATCATTAGTGGATCCAAAAATTATATCATCAACATATATTTGAACCAACAAAATATCATTATGCCTTCTCTTTATGAATAATGTGGTATCCACTTTACCTCTGGAGAATTCTTTTTCAAGAAGAAAACTACTTAATCGTTCATACCATGCCCTAGGGGCTTGTTTCAAACCATAAAGAGCCTTTTGTAATTTATAAACATGGTTTGGTTTATCAGAAATTTCAAAACCAGGGGGTTGTTCAACATATACCTCTTCTTGAATTAAGCCATTTAGAAAGGCACTCTTAACATCCATTTGATAAAGTTTAAAGTTCATTATGGATGCATATGCCAAAAGCATTCTAATGGCTTCTAATCTTGCAACAGGAGCATATGTTTCTTCATAGTCTATCCCCTCTTCTTGATTATACCCTTTTGCTACTAACCTGGCTTTATTTCTAATAATTATACCATGTTCATCTAATTTATTTCTAAAAACCCATTTTGTTCCAATAACAGGATAATTTTCAGGTTTTTCTACTAATTTCCATACATTGTTTCTTTCAAATTGGTTTAGTTCTTCTTGCATGGCAATGATCCAATTATCATCTACTATGGCTTCTTTTATATTTTTAGGTTCAATCATAGATACAAAAGCCATATTATTGCATAAATCTTTAAGAGAATGTCTAGTTGTTACCCCTTTTGAGATATCACCAATAATATTGTCGAGGGGATGATCTCTTGAAGTTTTCCATTCTCTTGGGAGTACATCATTGGATTTGCCTTCTTCTGGAGGATCTTCATTGTTTCCTTTGTCATTTCCTTTGGAATCTTGTTCATGAATGTTCATATGTTCTAAAGAATCTGCAATGTCATCTAGCATATTCTTTGTTGACAATATAGCATTAGATTCATCAAAGGTAACATGAATGGATTCCTCTATATTCATAGTTCTCTTATTATATATTCTATATGCTTTGCTTTGTAAAGAATATCCAAGAAAAATGCCTTCATCAGATTTTGCATCGAATTTTCCTAGATTATCTTTACCATTATTAAGTACAAAGCACTTGCACCCAAAAACATGTAGATGAGAAATATTAGGTTTTCTACCGTTAAATAATTCATATGGGGTTTTCTTTAAAATAGGTCTTATCAAGGCTCTATTCATGATGTAACATGCAGTATTGACAGCTTCAGCCCAAAAATACTTTGGAAGAGAAGTATCATTTAATAAAGTTCTTGCAATTTCTTCCAATGACCTATTTTTCCTCTCAACAACTCCATTTTGTTGAGGAGTTCTTGGTGCAGAAAAATTATGTTCAATACCATGTTCATCACAAAATAATTCAAAATCTTTATTTTCAAATTCACCCCCATGATCACTTCTAATGGATGCAATCTTGAGATTTTTCTTGTTTTGTATGACTTTAGCAAGTTTCCTAAATGCATGGAATGAATCACTTTTATGTGTAATAAATAATGTCCAAGTATATCTAGAGAAATCATCAACTATAACTAAAGCATAGTAATTTCCTCCAAAACTCATGGTTCTAGATGGACCAAATAGATCCATATGCAATAACTGTAATGGTCGAGTGGTTGAAACAACATTTTTAGATTTGAATGAGACTCTTGTTTGTTTGCCCTTTTGACATGCATCGCATAATTTATCTTTTTCAAATTTCAATTTAGGCAAACCAACTACTAAATCTTTTGAAATTAATTTATTTAAGTGATCCATGTTTATGTGAGCAATTCTTTTATGCCATAACCATGGATCATCATCTTTACTAAGAAAGCAATGATTGTTTTCTTGTTTTATGCTTAAGTCTATCATGTAAACATTATTGACTCTATGTCCTACATGCTTTATATTAATGTCATGCTTATGTTCTATAAGACATTTCTGAGAATCAAATGATACTAGATAGCCTTTGTCACATAGTTGACTAACGCTAAGCAGGCTATGCTTAAGGCCTTCAACAAGTAGAACATTTTCAATGGAGTTTGAAGAATTTGTACCTATTTTACCCACTCCAAGAATTCTACCTTTGTTGTTGTCACCATATGTTACATGCCCGCTTTTCTTTGGAGATATGTGTGTAAAATTTGATGCATCTCCAGTCATATGTTTTGAGCATCCGCTATCTATGTACCACTTCTTTCTCAAAGATACCTGCATAATCAAGTTTTTGACTTAGGTACCCAAATTTTATTGGGTCCTTGCATGTTAGTATAAACTGAGGATCCTTTTGGGACCCATATCATTTTAATATTACTGTAATTTTTCTTGAAGTAGCAAGTTGATATGCCATGTCCTCTTCTTCCACAGTAAAAACAAGTGATGGAATTAGAATTACATTTTTGTGTGGAAGTGGAAAAGTTTTTATAAACATTTTGTAGTTTTTCAGATTTATACCCTAGTCCATTTTTATTTGACACATATCTTTGTTTACTTAATATAACATCTAAATTATTTCTACTATATGAAAATTTTGCAAGTGAATTTTTTAACTCTTTAATTTCTTTTACATATTTATCACAACAACTACAAGAATCTGTTATTTTCTTGTTATTAATAGTGGAGATATTAACTTTTTCATTTGTTTTAGAGATTGAAACTTCATTTCTAAGAAGATCTAATTCTTTGTTTAATTTTGAAATTTCATTTTCTAAATTTGAAATTGTTTTCTTTGATGATGAAACTAATTTTGCAAGTTTAATTGATTCTTTATGCAAATCAGCAAATGCATCTTGCAATTCATCAAAAGAAATAGATAAGTTGTTTGAAGATGTTACCTCTTCATCACTTTCGTAACTTTTTGCCATAAGGCAAAGATTTATCTCTTCATTTTCAGAATCATCAGAGGATTCCAAATCATTTTCATCCCATGTGATGTATGCTTTCTTTAGTTTCTTCTCACTATGATTTTTCTTTTCAGATTTTTCCATCTTTTTCTTGAAGATGGGACAATCAACCCTCAGATGTCCAGGTTGATTGCATTCAAAGCATTTTAGAGTAGAAGATGAATTTTCTGTCCTTCTCTTTGATTTAAAATTTGGTCGCCTCTGATTTCCTCTTACTTTAAGAAATTTGTTGAATCTTTTTACAAAGAAACTTAGATCATCATCATCATCAGCATCATTATCCTGATCACTTTCTTCTTGAATTGAGGATGATGCTTTAAGAGCGATTCCTTTCTTTTTCTTGTCATTTTCTTCATTTTGGTGCAATCTCAATAGTTCCATCTCGTGTTCCTGCAACTTACCAAATAAAGTGGCAAGAGACATGTTAGACAAATCTCTTGATTCAGAAATAGCCGTTACTTTGGGTTGCCATTCTCTACTTAAACATCTTAGCACCTTGTTTATAAGATCTTCATTTTGAAATTCTTTGCCTAAGGCTGCTAGATGATTTACTATATGTGTAAATCTCTTTTGCATACTCTGAATATTTTCATTTGTATTCATTCTAAATAATTCATACTCATGAGTTAGTGCATTTATCCTAGATCTTTTAACATCTGTAGTTCCTTCATGTGTTAATCAAAGAGTGTCCCACATTTCCTTAGCACTCTTGCAATTTGAAACTCTGAAATATTCATCCATTCCTAGGGCAGATGTTATTATGTTTTTGGCTTTTAGGTTGTATTGTACTCGTTTTCTATCCTCTTCAGACCATCTATCTCTAGGTTTTTCTATGGTTATGCTTTCACTTGATGAACTACCATCTATTGAAACTCTTTCTACTGTGGTGGGTATATAAGGCCCTATTTCAATGGCTTCCTAGATATTTAGATCTATTGCCTCGATAAAAATTTGCATTCGGGTTTTCCAGTAGTGGTAACCCTCTCCATTAAAGATTGGAGGTCTATTGATAGAATTCCCTTCTGGAAATAAGGAATTTGCTGAGGCCATCTTTTTCTTGAAGCTTCTAAACTTTGTACAAGAATGAAGCTCTGATACCACTTGTTAGACAAGTGGCCTCAGATATCTTAAGAAGGGGGGGGTTGAATTAAGATATTCCAAACTGTTTCCCCTAATTAAAAATCTATTTCTCTTTTTACTCAAGTTATGAATTCCCTTAATGACAATCTTCTTAAATATTAATTCAAACGAAGCAACTTGAATGTGAATATAAAGCAATAATAAATAAAAGAGATTAAGGGAAGAGAAAATGCAAACTCAGTTTTATACTGGTTCGGCCACACCCTTGTGCCTACGTCCAGTCCTCAAGCAACCCGCTTGAGAGTTCCACTAACTTGTAAATTCCTTTTACAAGTTCTAAACACACAAGGACAATCCTTCCTTTGTGTTTAGAGATCCTTTACAACAAGAGACTCACAGTCTCTTAATCCCTTTAGAGAATGAGAAGTAGAAGAGGAACAAATCTCTCTTGAAAGAGATGGATTTTACAGATTGAGCACTCAAATAATTCCTTAAAGAATTGCAATCAAGTTGGCCAAGGAATTCTTAAGAGGATAAAATGAAATTGCTTTTTGAGAGGATAAACACTTTGTTGTTCTGAAAATCTCTCAGCAATTTCGTGTTTAAGTCACATATATATAGACCATTGGTGGTCATGAGTAAAGCCTTTGAAAAGTTGTGACTCTTGAAATTATTTTTCTGAAATTCCTGTCTGGTAATCGATTACAGTAATTGTGTAATCGATTACAGCTTTTAAAATTTGAATTAAAACGTTTACTAACTGCTGGTAATCGATTACCAAAATTGTGTAATCGATTACAGCTTTCAAAATTTTGAATTCAAATTTTTATAGCTGTTATAAAACGTATTTGGCCACTGGTAATCGATTACATCCTCTGGTAATCGATTACCAGAGAGTAAAACCTTTGAAAAACACTTTTTATTTTAAATCACTTGGCCAAACCTTTGCTAATTCAATTAGGAATTCCCTTCCTAATATTCTAGTGATCATCTTGATGTTGTGCCTTGTAATCTTGAAGTATTGTCTTGAATTTTAATCTTGAAAAGCCCATTTGCATCAATTGCAACACATCATCATGATCATCATCAAAACATCAAAGCCAATTGCATCTACAGGAATAAAAGTGGAGAATGGAGGATAGGCGAACAGCGCTAGGCAATCAATTCGCGGGGCTCCAGACTCGATGGTGGAGGACACATGAACAGCGCTAGGCAATCAATTCATGGGTCTCCAAACAAGATCTGTTGGCAGGACCGAATGGTCCACCGGGTTTTTTCCACCTAAAAAGGCAAACATGCTTTTTGCAAAGAAAAATAAATCATTCACGAGAGCACCATATCTTAGAGAAACAATATACGCGTGCCAAAGGTAATTTTCTTTGTAACCGAAAATCAAGGGCAGGATGTCAACATTTAGCTTTTAAATGAACATTCAGGGGAAACATTGGGTCAAGCTGAAACTGGGAATAAATCACTCATAGTGTATAAAAAACTCACACAGACAAGTGTTTTACCCTAATCCCAAACCATAACCGCACCATGACTTTATTTTGCACGCGATTTCCTATCGAACCAAAAGATCACACGCACGATCACGGATCAATAGGATTTTCTCGAGGGTAGTGTTTTTGGAGAGGAAGCTGGGTGTTTCGGTCTTTTCCTCTTTGTTTATGTGGGGCGGGATATCGCCAGTCGAGAATGACTTTGAACGGCAATCCCAAAGGAAGAACCACCAAATAAATGGGTTTTCCTTTGCCGACAGCCACTTACCTTGCCGAAAATTTATCTGGTCTGAAGATCTTCTGTTCTCTCTCTTTCATTGATCGGGAATTACTCTGTTTTCCTCCGATCTTTGATCGGGAATCCTTCTTTTCCTTTCTTTTCATTTTTTCCTTTTCTTTCTTTTCATTTCTTCCTTTTCTTTCTTTTCATTTCTCCTTCTCCATTCCTTTCTTTGGGAAATCGGGTTTTAGCATTCTAATAGCTCTCCCTTGATGAGATTCCGCTGTCCTTTGCTTCGGGGGAAAGGATGAGGATTCTTTTTATAGGCCAAGGTTCAAAATAGTCTAAGGTTGTGTCTCAATGGGGTCTTTTATCGTGGGAGCCCGATCTTGATATCCAGGGAAAAACAAATTCGTGCGTCAAGGTGTCGATCTTGGGCCGAACTTCCATATTATTTCCCCAAGGCACGCGTAACAATGATGATTTGGAAACAACGTGCAAAATTAGTCATGGCCATAGCTAGGGGGGTACTCAAGCATTCAGTTTATGGCATTGTGATACTACGGTTAGGGATCTGCACAAACAGACCTAACGTTTCCAAATTATGTTCTTTCATCGGTTCAATGAAACCATACATTCTTATCTCGGCCATTTAGGAAAATAAACTCTTAGTGTCAGTCCCTTGTTTCCAAAAGATACGTTTGCTCTCTACGAATGATTTATGCTTCCTATGACTATAACATGTCGACCTTCGAGGTCTTCCTTTCTTTTTCTTTTTGTTTCATTTTTATGTTCACAAAAACTATACATCCATTGCTATTTACGAGAAAACTTTTCTTTGTACACTTTCATTCCTATACATGACGAACTTTTTCTATATACGCATTAGAACTCTTTTTCTTTATGTCACACGGTCTATATACAAACCATATTCATGTTCAAAGATTTCTTTTTCCGTTTTTTTCCACACACACCTGTAGTTTATACAGAAGTTTCTTTATATACACTCGTCGTTCACATACACAAGAATTTTTTACATTGTTTACACACACGAAATCCTTTTGCTACTCATTCACACTTTGCAAGGCATTTTATGCCATATATTCACATATATTGAAAGGTGTTTTCCATGCTACCTATATTCACACACATATATACATACCATTGAAAGGTATTTTCCATGCCACCTAGGTGCAAAGTAACCCTCATGGGGCAGCCAATTCGAGTAAAAACCCTCACAAGCATGTCCTAATTTTCATGCCTTTCCACTTTCAAAACTAAAATTTAGATTCATAGCCATAAGTATGTTTCCTTGCATTGTAGCTAAGAGCTTGGGTTTCTAAGCTTAGAATTGCATTTGGGCACCCATTTCGAATCCTCTATGCTGTCCCTATGTATATAAAACAGTCCCATAATCCCAATCTTACAAAATCATATTCATATGTCATTGGGGCATTTCACCAAGCACTTGGTGGGCGCGTGTTTAGGCATAAATTGCAAGAGAATGGGGGCAATGTGGCATGCCCCATTGCTTCAGAATACAACATAGGCCTAAGGCCATCCCCTACAACCCATCAACTCTAACAAATCAAGCATAAAAAGCAACCCAAAACTGCCCCACAAATATGAGTACATTCTCACAATTTAGAGCACCAAAAGATGAACAAAAGGCACCAATGGAAAGCTAAAAACTCAAGGATTGAATACTTACTTGCTGGAGTGAGTAGGAATACCAAAAATGAAAGCAAAATGCAACCAAAAGTGGCTTGGGGGAGCAAAAACCGCAAGCCTCGTGAGTTCTCTCTTTTTGAATGAGGGGGGGGGGGGGGAGTTTTTGGGTGCAGAAAACGTTCCCCTCCCTCCTTTTTTATAATCTGGTGCAGGGGTTGCTCGCCCAGGCGAGCTAACCCGCCAAATTTTTTTTTTTTAGGGGAAACATAACCATGGCCCCCCCTACTTAAGTTAGATCAAGCATCCATTACTTATTTTAAACAAACAATACTAATAATTACTGTAAATTCAAAGGATATTGGGCTGCCTTGCAGCGACGTTTTCTGCTTGTCCAGCGCCGGGAAGGGACGACGATCTGTCAGTCCTGACCCTATCCTCCGTTTGCATCCGCCCCTAAGTACCTGAAAGTAGGAAACAAACAATGCGCGACAAATCATGACTGGGTCATCATCTTACCTTGGTTGATTTCTGCCGTCAACTTTGTCTTGACTTCTGACCGTGGCCTAAGATGATTCTGCCCCTGTTATCACAAAATATGCATGTGTATGTGCATGCATGAATGTTTTCAATGCAATGATCTAATTAGTGAAAACTGGTTAGGTTCAGTTTTAATTAAGCGCTTGGGGCACCCCATGAACTGAGCGAAAAGGGCTCAGGTTATTACAAACTAACACAAGGTTTGAAACCAAAGTGAGGACTGAAGCCTCAACCCATGTTCTCTTCATTTAAAGCAACGTGACGAGATAATTACAACGGATGGGAATCCCGGGAGGAAACCAAGAAGAACAAAAACTCAGAAATAAAAGAACATGCAGCGATGCCCTCAATTGCCCCAAACTTCAAGCGTAATATCGTTTAACGACATCGGAGTTCACGGGCGAGGGTAGCTCCTCGCCATCCATGTTGGTGAGTATCAGAGCACCCCCAGAGAAAGCCCTTTTCACAACGAAAGGTCCTTCGTAATTCGGGGCCCACTTCCCTCGATTATCCTTAACAGCGTGGGATATATTTTTCAGCACAAGGTCCCCCTTATTGAACTTGCGCGGGCGTACCTTCTTGTCGAACGCGTTCTTTATTCTTTGTTGATATAGGCGCCCATGGCTCATTGCCGTCAAACGCTTACCTTCAATAAGGTTGAGTTGGTCGTAGCGTGCTTGAGCCCATTCTGACTCTTCTAGGCCTGATTCCGCTATTATCTTCTGGGAAGGGACCTCTACCTCAAATGGGAGTACCGCTTCCATCCCATAAACCAAGGAATACGGCTTTGCCCCAGTAGAAGTTCGTACCGAGGTTCTATATCCGTGCGGGGAGAAAGGCAACATCTCATGCCAATCTTTGTATGACACCGTCATCTTCTGGACAATCTTCTTAATATTCTTATTTGCAGATTCAACAACCCCATTCATCTTTGGCCGATAAGGGGTGGAGTTATGATGCTGGATCTTGAAATCCTCGCACATTTCCTGCATCATTTTGTTGTTCAGATTGGTGCCATTGTCAGTAATGATCTTCCTAGGGAGTCAGTATCGACAAATCAGTTCCCTCTTTATGAATCTGACCACCACACTTCTCGTGACATTGGTATAAGAGGCCGCTTCGACCCATTTGGTGAAGTAATCTATCGCCACAAGAATGAAACGATGACCATTCGAAGCTTTGGGTTCGATGGCCCCAATGACGTCTATCCCCCACATGGAAAAAGGCCAAGGGGCGGTGATGTGCCATCATTTTCTTCTATTTTCTAAACCCTTTTTGCACCATTTTAATTACTGATTGGTCTTAATTGTCAATTAATTAGGCAGTTTTATTATTTGGTCTCATTTAGCTAATTTGATGTTTTTAATCTAATTTCAAGAATTAATGAAACATTGGGCTTAATCCGGATTTTGGTTGTGGACTTGAAGAGGGCAAATAAAGCAGCGCTTACCTTAGTTAATTTTTAATTAGGAAATTTCGCAATTTTATTTTATGTGGTTTAGTGTTTATTTCGTTTTGGGCCAGAGTATTGTAATAGGGCCCAACGACTTTGAGTGACTCTTTTTAAATAGCAGCCTTGGGATTCGTGCAGGGCATTCTGTTATGCCATTCATTATTCAGAGCTTTGTTTAGGGTTTTAAGTTCTTTCTGTTCTAATGCTACTGTTTTCGTTCTTAATGCAATTTCCCATTTCCTGCTTCTAATTACAATTTTGTTCTTGTTTCTTCTTCTACTTTCATTTACGTTTCTGTTTTCATTTTCATTTCTGTCTCATTTACGTTTCTGCTTCATGTTTCATTTACGTTTTCTGTTTGAATCTATGGAAGGCTAATTATTCTGGTGTTGTTTCCTTCTGAGGAAGAAGCCCAACTCTCTTTGAGGTTTCATTTATAATGTGGTTCCCTGGCAGTTTTCCCTTCACCAGTTAACCCAAATTCGTGAACATTAATCAGTGCACGCTTCGTGTTCGATTAATTGCCTCTGAGCCTAACTTGCGTTCATACTTAATGGACGAAGGGCTAACTGGTGTATGTGGTGCCTAATCACGTATTGACAACCCTAGGTTGATTTTCCCTTAGTAAATTGAAATAGGGTTGTGTCGCAACCTACCCTTCGGCGGGAGGGCGACGCGAGACTCGCGGGATGCGTGTTCCATGAAAGGAATACGCGCGGAGTCGCCACCAACGTTTATTTGAGGAAAACGTCGGAAAAACCGGAAAAGACGCGATCTACGAACTTTTAAGTGAAAGGTTCGGGAGTTGTATTTACGTACGGGGAAGGTATTAGCACCCCACACGTCCGTCCCAAGGGACGACAGCCTTTAATTGAATGTGCAAACATGACTTTGATTTTTACGTTCCCTTTTATGTCCTTATATCCTTTATACTTTTTTTATATTTTTCTTTTTTGTGGTCGACAAGGGTGTTTCCCTTTGCTCCTACGTATTCCTCAATTTGGGATGAGAAAATCAGACCTACGTAGTTCTTTCTTATCAAGCGATTCTTTTTTACTTAAGTGGTGATCATTTTAAGGCGTTGGACCTTAAAAATGATCCATTTTACTTAGTGAGAAATTGAAATGACAAACTTCAAAAGCCTTTTTTGTGGACGAGCTTGACTAGGCGAGTTGATTTTAGCCTTAGTTTCACTTTAGTTATTAATCAATTCGATTAAGAATGAGAAATCCCAAAGAGAAAACGTCCGATTGATTTTCCGCTTTATTTTACTAAAAAGATGTTTATTTTGATTATTATATTATCTTTTACCTCTTTTTGATTTCCAACGTGGTTACGGCACGACCGAACGGTCGGAATTCATTTTAACCGAAGTTAACGGATAATACAATTCAAACGTTCGGTGGAAATTGATTTTATTTTTAAGTTAAGCGAGAAATGACTTAAGTAAAATGGCTTAAGCCCGTCAACAGGGGGTATAAAAAGTAAACAAAACGAGAATAAAAATGCACGAAACACAATGTGGACCACCATGGGTGCATAGAATGAATCGAAAAGCTTGGTTCGAGGTACTTACCCGTTGAAGATCGAAGAACGATGAAGAACGAATGAAGAACGTCGAAGAACGGTCGAAACCTTTGCGAAATTCCTCACGGAAAACGTTATGGAAACGTTTCGGAAGCGCCTCGGCTTAGATTTTCTTCACGGAAACAATTTTTCCAAGCAAATTCGAAAGAGAGAGAAGTGCCTAAGGGGCTGAACCCCTTCCTTCTTCACTTCCTCCCCTATTAATAGCAAAATAGGGGAGGTGGTTGCCGCCCAGCTCGCCCAGGCGAGCTCAGCTCGCCCAGGCGAGCCAGGTTGCTTCCTCCAGAAGCAACAGCCTTCTGGAGGAATATTCTGAAGGGCCCAAGTGGGCCTGGGTGCTATTTGCACCCCCATTTTTACTAAGTACACCCCCTCTGCTGTTTTTTTTGGTGATTCTTTTTTCGTAAAGTTACGGAAACTTAAGAATTTCGTAACGATACTTGTTTTCTTTCCGTAATGTTACGGAACCTTGCGGATTACATAATCATCCCCCTTTTGACTTACGGAATGTTACGGAACCTCACTTAATTATGCAACGATGCTTCCATTTGATTTCCGGTGTGTCACGGAAACTTACGGATTGTGCATCAATATTTTTTTGGTTTTTCGGCATGTCCTGGAATTTCACAAATTGCCTAATGATGGATGCCAAGCACCTCACAAGGACCAAAGAAAGGCCGCATGTCATCAAGCAAAGGTCCCCGGACGAAATTAGGGTATGACAGTTGCCCCTCTTTACTTGTCTTATATTGGAGATAAAAGGAAAGTAAAGATAAGACACTAATTTCGTTCCTCTCGATTTGACGAGAGTCGCGGGTGACCATAAAATCTCCACATGCAAATGACTTGTTGTTCCCAGAATTTCACAAATTGCCTAATGATGGGTGCCAAGCACCTCACAAGGACCAAAGAAAGGTCGCATGTCATCAAGCAAAGGTCCCCGGACGAAAATTAGGGTATGACACTAATTTCGCTCCTCTCGGTTGACGAGAGTCGCGGGTGACCATGACTTGTCGTTCTTAGAATTTCACAAATTGCCTAATGATGGGTGCCAAGCACCTCACAAGGACCAAAGAAAGGTCGCATGTCATCAAGCAAAGGTCCCCCGACGAAAATTAGGGTATGACACTAATTTCGCTCCTCTCGGTTGACGAGAGTCGCGGGTGACCATGAAATTTCCGCATGTAAATGACTTGTTGTTCCCGGAGGAACAAAGGGTGCAGAAGACTATGTCAGCCTCTGCATGCTATCAAGCGTTCTGTCTTACAGATAGCAAAAGAATATTTATACGGATAACCACTCGGGTATTTCCGCGTATCATCGGGCCCGCCGCCTCTGGATGATACAAGGGTGCAGAATGACCAAACTTGGTCTCTGCTTGTCATCGGGCCCGCCGCCTCTGGATGACAAAAGGGTGCGGATAACCGTAAGGTATCTCCGCGTATCATCGGGCCTGCCGCCTCTGGATGATACAAGGGTGCAGAATGACCAAACTTGGTCTCTGCTTGTCATCGGGCCCGCCGCCTCTGGATGACACAAGGGTGCAGAATGACCAAACTTGGTCTCTGCTTGTCATCGGGCCCGCCGCCTCTGGATGACAAAAGGGTGCGGATAACCGTAAGGTATCTCCGCGTATCATCGGGCCCGCCGCCTCTGGATGATACAAGGATGCAGAATGACCAAACTTGGTCTCTGCTTGTCATCGGGCCCGCCGCCTCTGGATGACACAAGGGTGCAGAATGACCAAACTTGGTCTCTGCTTGTCATCGGGCCCGCCGCCTCTGGATGATACAAGGGTGCAGAATGACCAAACTTGGTCTCTGCTTGTCATCGGGCCCGCCGCCTCTGGATGACAAAAGGGTGCGGATAACCGTAAGGTATCTCCGCGTATCATCGGGCCCGCCGCCTCTGGATGATACAAGGGTGCAGAATGACCAAACTTGGTCTCTGCTTGTCATCGGGCCCGCCGCCTCTGGATGACAAAAGGGTGCGGATAACCGTAAGGTATCTCCACGTATCATCGGGCCCGCCGCCTCTGGATGACAAAAGGGTGCGGATAACCGTAAGGTATCTCCGCGTATCATCGGGCCCGCCGCCTCTGGATGATACAAGGGTGCAGAATGACCAAACTTGGTCTCTGCTTGTCATCGGGCCCGCCGCCTCTGGATGACAAAAGGGTGCACATCACATGACCTCAGGGTCAGTATGACAAAGATTATGGTGCGGCCGACAAAAGCAAGGCTCTTGCTCCTACGTATCCTCCAATGAGGAACTCAGACCTACGTAGTTCTGGATAACTTGTGAGACTTGAAAAAGTCTCGGTGTTTTCTCCACTAAAAAAAAATGCAAACATGCTTTAGCAAAGAGACAAATATTCCAACTGTTTAGAGCAGCACATGCTTTTTTTGAGTGACAAACAATGCGTCTACCAGGGAAGGAGAGTCTGCTGATGGGATCCCCCATAACCATAAATGAGATCTTGGATGTTAGCATTTCGTTTCTAAATGACCATTTAGAGGAAACACTGGGTTCGACAAAAATAGAAGAAAATCACTCAAAGTGTATCAATCTCGCACAGGTAAGTGTTTCATCCTAATTCCGGACCATAGATATGTCATGACTTGACTTTGCAAATTATTTCCTATCAAATCAAAAATTACATGCGTGATCATGGATCAATAGGGCTTCCCTTGGGAATGGGTTCTTTTGGTGGTTTTTTTTTTTTCGGCTTTTGTGTGTTTTTGGCTTTTGATTTTTCTGGCTTTTTCTTTTTCTGTTTTTTTTGTTTAGTGCGGGGCGAGAAAAAAAAAGTCGCTAGCGCACGGGATTTTGGTTGGTAATCAAAGGGAGAAGACTATTTTAGGTCGTGGTTCCCTTTCCTTCTTTTTTCGTTCATTTGGTGACAATTCTGTATTGTTCAGATATTGTCCGGTCCAAAGACCTCTCACATTTCTTCTGTTTTTTCCTTCGACCCCCGATCAGGAGCTTTCTTTCCTTCTTCTTCTTCCTTTTTTACTTTCTCCCATTCTTTGATTGGGAATTTCCTTTCTTTTCTTTTTGCTTTCTCCCACTCTTTGATTGGGGAATTTTCCTTCTTTTCTCTTCTTCTTCTTCTTCTTCTTCTTCTTCTTTTCTTTTTTTTTTTTTGCTTTCATTGGAAATTTTCCTTCTCTTTTTCTTTGATTGGAAATTTCCCTTCTATTCTTTTTTGCTTCCGAGGGTAAGGATTGACATTCTCACCCTGGGTCAAGGTTTATGGTGAGTCGGGATTTTGGCTCAAAGCTCGTAGAATGGCTAGACATGATACATGTCAGGGCTTGGTTTGGTTCAAGGATAAAAGGGATGCCCCACATTATTTCCATGACACAAATGCAAAAATGATGATTTGGAAATTTCATGCAAAACTGGTCATGCATGCACCTATGCGGACACTCAAGTGTCAAATTTTTATGGTCATGTGATGCTAGGGCTCAGGATTTATTCCCTCTATTTTAAATCAACCCAATGTTTCCAAAATATGTTCTTTTATCAATTTGTGCATTCATCCTAGTCCATTTCGGGCGTCCGGGGAAATTTCACAGCATTCACCCTTCAGGTGTAGACACATTTTTTTCAAAAATTGGTTATGATCAATGAATTTTTTCCAAAGAAAAGTTGGAAGTCATCTCTTTTCAAAAGCATGTTGGTTTTTCAGCTTGACAACTTATTTTTCTTTTTTCTCCTTCTTTTTTTTTATCATTATCATTTGTTTATTTCTTTTTCTTGTTTGTTTTTTTTTTCTTCTCTTTTTTTTTTCATGAGGTATTTTGCTATATACATGCATATCCAAGGTATCTTGCTACCTAAACATACATATATATGTTTTGTAAGGTATTTTTGCTATATACATGCATATCCAAGGTATCTTTCTACCTAAACATACATATATATTTTGTGAAGTATTTTTTGTTTACATACATGCATATCTAAGGTATCTTTCTACCTAAACATACATATATATATATTTTGTGAAGTGTTCTTTTTGTTTACATACATGCATATCTAAGGTATTTTCACTACCTAAACATACATATATATGTTTTGTAAGGTATAACTACCTTCCGAGCTTGCGCTTGTTTTATTTAAATTCCCAGGATCATGAGCAACTAGGTGCGTCCTACTATAAAAAGTGATCAAATAGCAGGCAGAAATTTAAAAGGTACTAGGTTGCCTCCTAGTAGCGCTTCTTTAACGTCTTGAGCTGGACGCCTTATGACTTGTCGGTCACTGACCTAGTACTTTGCTTACCTTTGGCTTTGGACTTGGTCGCCTATTGGTCGGCCATGTGGTGTAGGCAATACTCAAACCTTTTTGTGGATGAGCAGAGGTGAACTCTAGAGGTGATGGCGGTGCGTCTGTTGCCCGCTGCCGGCCATCGCCAGGCTGCTGTGGTGTTTCGCCCTGCGCCTGCCTGGAAACTCAGAACTTCTTGATGAAAGCTCGATTGGTAGGGGGGACCTGATGACCTTGTTGGGGGCGACAGGCACTCCCTAGAACTGACAGAGACCTGTATTTAGAGCTGGCAACTCCAAGACCCTGTTGGCCTTCTTCGGGTCCACTAGGTGTCTTGCGAGCACAATCCCTGCAAACAATAGATGACATCAGAAATCAGTTGGGGGAGGTGCATACTTACCTATGCCACGACGACATGAACTTGCTGGGGGGAACGGGCGCCCTGTAGGGCCGACAGAGGCCCGTAACCAGAGCTGGAAACCCCAGGGCCCTGTTGGACTTCTTCAGGTCCACTGGGTGTCTTTGTGGGTGCGATCCCTGCAAACAATAGATGGTATCAGAAATCAGTTGAACCATATGCATACTTACCCATGTCGGGACGACACAGACCAACTGATACTTTTGCAGGGGGAGATTGGCATTGCGGTCGCTGGGCAGAATGTTGCTAAGTAGCAATGTCATCTATATCTGTGTAAGAGTGGTCATGTTGGTGCGCATGATTCGCACTCGTCTCTTTGCAGCGGCACGGGTGAAATCTTGCCCCGGTATGCATAGTAGCTGTGTGATAGCCTCCCTCTCTGGTTGTGCTCGCACAGTTGGCCCTCCTCCAATATCAGGGGGTGGCCCAGGAACCGTTAAAAGGAAACTACTGGTCCCTTAACCGGGAGTGCAAGTCTTGGTTAAGCATTTAAGGATAGAGGACCTTAAATTCTCTTAAGGTGCGGATGTGGAGCACACTGAAAATGAGGACACGTAGCCCTCTAAAGGTGAGGGCGTGCAACCCTCTCAAGGCGAGGATGTATAGTCCTCTGGAGGTGAGGGCGTGTAGTCCTCTCAAGGTGAGGGCGTGCAGCCCTCTGTTGGCGAGGACGTGTAGTCCTCTAATGGTGAGGGCGTGTAGCCCTCTGTTGGTGAGGACGTGTAGTCCTCTAAAGGTGAGGGCGTGTAGCCCTACGAAGGTGAGGACATGTAGTCCTCTGATGGCGAGGGCGCGTAGCCCTCTGAAGGTGAGGACGTGTGGTCCTCTAAAGGTAAGGGCGTGTAGCCCTACAAAGGTGAGGACATGTAGTCCTCTGAAGGTGAGGGTAACTAGTACCCAAGGCGAGGGCGAGTAGCCCTCTCAAGGCGAGGACGTGTAGTCCTCTGGAGGTGAGGGCGTGCAGCCCTCTGATGGTGAGGACATGTAGTCCTCTCAAGGCGAGGACGTGTAATCCTCTGGAGGTGAGGGCGTGCTGCCCTCTGATGGTGAGGACATGTAGTCCTCTCAAGGCGAGGACGTTTAGTCCTCTCAAGGTGAGGACGTGCAGTCCTCTGAAGGCGAGGATGTGTAGTCCTCTAAAGGTGAGGGCATGTAGCCCTACGAAGGTGAGGACATGTAGTCCTCTGAAGGTGAGGGTAACTAGTACCCAAGGCGAGGGCGGGTAGCCCTCTCAAGGCGAGGACGTGTAGTCCTCTGGAGGTTAGGGCGTGCAGCCCTCTGATGGTGAGGACATGTAGTCCTCTCAAGGCGAGGACGTGTAGTCCTCTCAAGGCGAGGACGTGTAGTCCTCTCAAGGTGAGGACGTGGAGTCCTCTGAAGGCGAGGATGTGTAGTCCTCTAAAGGTGAGGGCGTGCAGCCCTCTGTTGGCGAGGACGTCTAGTGCTCTAAAGGTGAGGGCGTGTAGCCCTCTGTTGGCGAGGACGTGTAGTCCTCTAAAGGTGAGGGTGTGTAGCCCTACGAAGGTGAGGGCATGCAGTCCTCTGATGGCGAGGGCGTGTAGCCCTCTGAAGGTGAGGACGTGTGGTCCTCTAAAGGTGAGGGCGTCTAGCCCTACGAAGGTGAGGACATGTAGTCCTCTGAAGGTGAGGGCAACTAGTACCCAAGGCGAGGGCGAGTAGCCCTCTCAAGGCGAAGACGTGTAGTCCTCTGGAGGTGAGGGCGTGCAGCCCTCTGATGGTGAGGATATGTAGTCCTCTCAAGGCGAGGACGTGTAATCCTCTGGAGGTGAGGGCGTGCAGCCCTCTGATGGTGAGGACATGTAGTCCTCTCAAGGCGAGGACGTTTAGTCCTCTCAAGGTGAGGACGTGTAGTCCTCTCAAGGTGAGGACGTGGAGTCCTCTGAAGGCGAGGATGTGTAGTCCTCTAAAGGTGAGGGCGTGCAGCCCTCTGCTGGCGAGGACGTGTAGTCCTCTGAAGGTGAGGGCGTGTAGCCCTACGTTGGTGAGGACGTGTAGTCGTCTCAAGGTGAAGGCGTGCAGCCCTCTGTTGGCGAGGACGTGTAGTCCTCTAAAGGTGAGGGCATGTAGCCCTACGAAGGTGAGGACATGCAGTCCTCTGATGGCGAGGGCGTGTAACCCTCTGAAGGTGAGGACATGCAGTCCTCTGATGGCGAGGGCGTGTAGCCCTCTGAAGGTGAGGACACGCAGTCCTCTGATGGCGAGGGCGTGTAGCCCTCTGAAGGTGAGGACATGCAGTCCTCTGAAAGTGAGGACACACAGTCCTCTTAAGGTGAGGGCGTGCAGCCCTCTGTTGGCGAGGACGTGTAGTCCTCTGAAGACCAGGGTACTAGTACCCGAGGGTCCATCCTTATGAGAAAGCAAGAGATCGACTCATCGAGAGAGCCGGTCATCCCAAATTCAAAAGATTTGGCCATTTAGATGTAGGGAATCTATGCAGTTAACATGATTTTGAGGGATGCAAATGCATGCAACCTTTGTTGTGAAATTTGGGTAAATGCGGACTTTATATGAAACAATGCAATGTAATGGAAAGTTGTACAATGTTCATGGCATTCTTTCCCTATTTTGTGATTTTGATTTTGATTTGATTTTTTTTTTTTTGGAAAACACAGATTGACTGCCCTTTTGAAAAAGGTGATAATTCATGCAACCTCATCCTATCTTTTTGCAAATCTCTCCGGGAACTCCCTCAGAGTGTATGTTCTTTTTGATTTAGTCACTTGACCATTTTGGAGTGACGGCAATGGAGTCGTTTGATGTTTAATCAATCCATTGAAATCCTAGGGTTTGTCCCCTTTTTTTTTGTTAAAAACATCGATGGGTGAGAACTTTTGATCGGCCCCTATGTTCACTTAAGGCTCATGCACGGTGCCCCTCATTGCCCCAGTGTAAGGCTTTGAGGTACCAATCATTGTCTTTCGTCATGACCTTGTAGCTGGGAACCTATTCAGTGAGAACTTCTAATCTGCCCCTAGGTTCGTTTGAGGTTTATGCATGGGGCCTTTCATTGCCCCAGTGTAGGGCTTAGAGGTACCAATTGTTGTCTTGTTTTCACAACCTCGTAGTGAGGAAGAATGAAAGACGCAATTGATTCTTGCAAAAAGAATTTTCCAAGGACGAGAAATAGTTGAAGGATTCTTCAGCTGATGGATTAAGTCAAATGACTCCTATGTAGAAGCAAGATGTTTTGATGTCTTGATGATGCTAAAGGATCAAGCGCTTCTAAGTTTTATTCAAGACAAGAATCCAAGAAAGTCAAGATATATGATCAAGTTTGATCTCTTAGAATCTTTAGGAAGAAGTTTCCAAATTGAAACAAACAAAAGGTTTGACCAAAGAATTCTATCATTTCAAATTGAGATTTGCTCTCTGGTAATCGATTACCAGTAGTTGAAAATGTTTTAATTCAAATTTTTAAAACCTGTAATCGATTACATAAGTCTTGTAATTGATTACCAGAGGGGATTTTTAGAAAATAATTTCCAAGAGACATATCTATTCAAATGTTTTATGAATGGCCATTCAAATGTTTTAAAGAGAGTTTTCATTGCCCAAACAGTTTTATCCTCTCGAAAGATCAAGAGTTTTTCTGAACTGAAATGTCTTATCCTCTCAAAAAGATTCCTTGGTCAACCACTTGCTTATTCAATAAGGAATTTTTGATTGATCTTCATTTTACAATCTACCTCTTTTACGAGAGACCTCTTCTTCTCTTCTTCTTATTTCTGAAAAGGGATTAAGAGACCGTGGGTCTCTTGTTGTAGAGGATTCCTGAACACAAGGGAAGGGTTATCCCTGTGTGCATTGTTAATTCGAAAAGAGAGATTGATAGTTCAATTGGGGAATAGTCTTTGCATCTTAATTCAACCCCCCTTTTTCTTAAGGTAACTGAGGCCATTTGTCCAACATCCTATTCTTGATAACTCACTTCTCTCTAAAAAGACAAAATGAGGTCACATGAACGTCTATATTTTTACTTGAAAACACAGTCAATCAAATGCCTTTTTATTTTTTTATTTTGAAACTTATTCTTTATTTTGAAACTTATTTGTTTTGAACTTTGCTCGTTGTTTTACGGCACCCCCACCAACGTGCAAGATGAGTAATCTCTGATTGAACGGTCTTGGAAGTCAACACTCAGGAGCACAGGTTGCTTGAGCAAACAGACCAATGGCTTACACTCACATTCCGGTGGAAGTTGAATAAGCAAAGATGTGTTCGTGAGAGGATGTCCATTTTATCCATATCATTTAACATTGTAACTGTGGTTTATGGCATAAACTTGAAAATCCTAATGAGTCATAATAACAGCTTCCAGAATTGCCCCATGTATGGTGTTGCTTGTCAATGTTATGATTCAACAAGCGATTCTCCTCAAATTTCAGCCAGCCCGTATCAATTAGACTTCACACTTTATGCTTCGGGGTCATACAATGCTCAATGGAATGCCCCTGGGATCCTCCACGATAAGCACACGTTGCGTTCGAGTCGTATCCTCAGAAAAATGGAGGTTGAGGAACCTTGGTTGGGGTTATGGCTACCATTGAATTATTGAGTGGATATGGGATCAAGTTTAGCATACGACAACGGAATTTGGGATGAACCCTATAGGTTTTTTGCTGCAAAATTCCTTTTTTGTTGGTGTTTTTTTGGTTTGTGCTAAAGGTGGTCTTCGTCATTGGAAGTGCGGTAGACAGGCTTTGTGGTTGATTTAGGGATGGCCTTTGTGGATAACTGGGCAGTGGGTCAGGAGGAGTTTTGTTATTGGCTGAGTAATGACATTGTTGGGTTGGTGGGAAACTTGGCCGTATAGGAATGGTAGTCACAGCATAGGTTTCTCCCTCTTTCTCACCTTCTTCATTTGCCCCAGTTTTCTCAGTCGTCCTAGTAAGATGACTAAATTTGCCTTTTTTCAGACCCACATCGATCCTTTCACTGGCAAAGACCAAATCTGCAAAGCTTTAAGGGTGCGTAGCCCACCATCTTTTCATAGTAGAGTACCGATAATGTGTCTACCATCACGATTATCGTCTCCCTTTCCATTATTGGGGGTACCACCTGGGCCGCCAGATCCCTCCACCTTTTGGGTGTGTTCTTTGAATGATCCGTCCCCCTTTTTGCACATGTTCTGTAGTTGCATCCTATCCGGAACCATATCAAATTTTGTACTGATACTGCCTAACAAAGGCAACCATTAGGTCCTTCCAAGAATGGACTCGGGAAGGTTCCAAGTTAGTGTACCAGGTAACAGCTACCCCAGTAAGACTTTCTTGGAAGGAATGTATCAGCAATTCCTCATCTTTTGCGTATTCCCCCATCTTCTGACAATACATCTTTAGATGGTTCTTGAGACAAGTAGTCCCCTTGTACTTGTCAAAGTCTAGCACCTTGAACTTGGGAATGACCATGTTTGGGTATTAGGAACAACTTTTCTAGGTTAGCAAAGGCATAATCTTCACCTCCTTCAATGGCCCTGAGCCTTTCCTTTAGATGATCCGCCTTTCCCTTTTCGGCCATAGCAGGAGGGGCTCTTCCCACCGCAAAATGCAATGGTTGTGGTTGTGGGCGAAACTGAGGACCCTCCAAAGTGTTTTCAAAGGGTATACCACCAACTGCTTGCCCTTCAGTGGCATATCCGAGCCAAGGCTCGAAGTTAGCTAGATTGTGGTGGGGAATTTCATGTGTCTCCCCCATGGTTTGAGAGATATGTGCCTGATGAGGTTATTGGTTCTCAATGAGTATCGGAGTGGAGTTATTGAGATTTTCATTGAGAGTGTATGCCACATTGGGTGATGTATAGTTGGGAGGCAAGCCATATGATGGGAAGGCGTACTCGTTTTGAATTTGCACATCATGGGGTCATCCGTACTTCCCAAATCTTTGCCTACCATATTTGAGGTTGGATGATTCATTTGCTTGAGGCCAGATGGGAGCATCGGGTTCACCTTAGCGACAGCGCTAATAGCGGCAACTATAACCGCATTGGCTTCCATTATCTTCTTCATGCTCATCATGACCTTCATCATTGTGGCCATTTGCTCTTTTATGGCCTCCATTTTCAGCCTTCATCTTCTCTTGCACCTCCTCTGCTTCACCCATTACTCTAGCTCTAGCACGAGTTCGGTAAGGGCGCCGTAAAGCGTGTCCTTTTCCTTTTGATAACAATGATTAAGTTCATTTTTTATTTTATTTTATTTTTCAAGGAAAGAATGCAATGAGCAATGCAACCAATGAAAAGCATGGATGTATGCAAATGGTGTACAGTTGAAGTATTGCGAATTTTTACGCAGGATATGGGGTTGAATCAATTTAGATTTTCAACATGGTCCATGACATCTTTGTCAAAGTGAAACTGGAAGTAACAAGGACATCAACAATCCTAAATATGTTTGGCAGTAGATGAAGCAGTGATGTGACTCGATTCATCTTTTGCCCCAATTTTGCAAGACGGTTACTTCCATATTTCAACTTGACTTGATGAACCTTTTTGTAAAAGCATGAGCTTGGTTCAACCCTATAATCCAAGGAATGGCAATTCTGGTCGCCAATACTTCAACAACATCTCATAGGGATGAATGACTCGGGCATACTTTAAGCTTATGCACGGAAAATGTAATTATGAAATTGAGATGCCCGAAGAAACACCATTTCCTAGTTAACCATGCATTAGGTACCATGTTCAATTATTTTGTTTTTAAGTGAAACGGGTTTATGATCCCAACATGGTTGGCTCGTGGTGCCTAACACATGAAACTAAGAATGTAGTGTGAAGTTTCACGCTTCCCCCTTTTTTGTTTTTGTTTTGTAGAGGAAAACGCAAGGATGAGCAAACATGAAAACAAATGGTATGCAATTTTGCAGATCAAAAAGTTTGTTGAACGCATATGCATGATGATGCCATGACTCATGCAAAATGTGAGGCTGGAATATGATAACGGACAAATGCAGGATATGTCCATTATGATGTTATGAAGAGATGCTTATGCGATGCATGATATGAATGCATTTTACGGACACGAGAGCCCGGAAAATTATCTCTTCTTACTTGCGCATTTGGGGGCGCAGTGCCCCATGTGTACAATTAAGAAGGTGATATGGACCTTCCGGCTTCCCTTGACAAAGGACGAGACCAACATACAATGCATGCTAGGGATAAAATGCGGGAGTGACTTGATTCGCACTGATTTTTGGAGTAAAAACGTGGGATAAACTCATTTTATTCAAAAAGTTATAACTAGTCAAGATTTGAGCGATGATACAAACTTCCTAGCGGTTTCTAATCATATGGTCCATTAAGTCTATCATATGCTGACAATAGCTGAGAAGTCCGTGGATCTCCTCGGGGGCAGAGTAGGTGTCCGCCATTGCTTTGGCCTTGGCTAGCAATCGGGGAAGTTCTTGACTCCTGTTCAAAGTAAGAGCAAATTGGTCCATCCACATTGTTGCCTCTTGGTGCAATGAATCAATTACCCTTTCCCTTGCTTCCCTTTCTGCTGATATCTTGGCGTACTCATCCTCTAGCCTTTGCTTGTGAGTCGCTGCAAGATTTAGCTTCTCTTTGCACTCATCGATGATGGCCCACATATTCCCTTCAGTCTCACTTTAACTGTTGGGACAAATTTCTTTTCGACCTAAGGCAAGCCTTTAGCTCGTCCTTCAAGATCATGCCTTTGACCCGTGATGATTCCTTTCACCTCTTCGGAGCTTGAGCTTACTATTGCTGCCCTATAAAGCCCCTCAAAACTTTGCTGGCACGTGTTCTTCCTTTCGGGCCTTCTTGGTTTCTCATTCCAAGGCTTCATCGGTGGCCATATTAACGTCCCTTAGTTCATCATACTCTCTTCAGACTTTGATGGCTATGGACTTGAACTTCTCTTTGACTACCCGGGCTCTTTCAAGCTTTGCCTTTAGGGCTTGTACCTCATCACTTTCTTCCAAAGCTTTAACCTCATTGTCTCTCACAGTCTTTAGATTCGGGAGCCAATCCAATCCTTGTGTCCGGACTCTCAGCCACTTATGATAGCCGCCGATGATCCCATTACTGCTTCCCCTAAGCTCTCTGTCCTTTCTTCACACCGCATCACATGCCTTGCGAACTCCTTGGAGTACCTTTGCATTGGGGTCACTGAAACCCCGTGGTGAGGACAGGATTATAATTTATACAACCCCTTGTTCCCATTAAGGGAACATTTGGAAATCCTTCGCATGAAGATTGAATCCTGATTCTTCCTTCCTTCTAGCGAGGGAACCAATTAACAGACGCCCCTCTATGCTAGCCAAGAGTTGGTCCCAATTCGTCTTTCTTTTTTTCGACGCACGAGCGGTGACCTTGTAGCGGATAGACGAGCCTACCTTCTTGGAAAAAAAAAGGTGCGAAACCAGCCACACATAGAGAGCCGGTGTACAACAAACAATTCTTGCGCTGCTCTTTTCACATCTCTGATCGAACGTGTCATGCATGGCCAAAATGGCGACGACCGGGCTTTCCTTGCCATGATGAAAGGCGAGGAAAGAGTCAATCGCTGCTAGGTCCACTAACCATTCCATATTCGGAAAGAGGACAACTCCAAAGATCAAAAGCGCCAAGATGTCAATAAAAGAAAGCCCATTCGCCTTGATTTGCCAAGGCCTTTGCCCTTTCCTCCAAACACTTCCTTGGTACTCCGACTACCCCATTCCTGTTTTGCTTTACACGGTCCAACTCTTGTGCTGAGATTTTCACCACCTTGGCAACTCTTGTCGTGGAGGGATAGAACCCAGAGAAAAGATATGGCTTCCTTCCTCCCAATGGGCATCCCAGGATTTCTTCAAACTCTTTCACAGTCGGCACTAGCTGGAAGTCCTCAAATGTGAAGCACCTTAGGGGCTGGTCATAATACTGGGAAAGGGATGCAATCGGTTCCATGGAGACTTCTACCCTAGCTAGGTCCCAAATCTTACCATAGGCTTTGCGGAAGGCTTGCCGTTGAAGTTGACCCATTAATTGCCCCAACTTTCGTAAACTGGTGACCTCTAAGCTCTTGATTTTGACTTGATAGAACCTCTTTTTAAGCGAAGGCTTTTGACTTGATCCCATGTTTTACTAAAGTGAAATAAAATCTAGTGCGAATTAAAACTCCGACATCTATCATGGGTGGAATGGATGAATGCATGAAGAAATGCATATGACACAGATGCAATTTACGAATACGGGAGCCCGAGAAATTGTTTCCTTCTTGGATACAACGTTTGGGCAGCATGGCACCCAACGTATGTTTTTTAAGAAGGCGACACGGACCCTCCGTCGGTTTGCTAAAGTGAGGGGATCAAAGACGAAACCCACGCATGATGCATATGCGAAAGGCACAACACGGGGATGTACATAGTACGACAATATTCACAAACAAATATAAGCAAAAGGGTATATGATACTTATGCATGGCAGTGTGAAAAATGGCACGCAGCGTGTTTGCTCCGTGCCCCTATTTAAGGGACCTATAAGGGAGAGAGCTAACTAGGCTTTTAGTGATAACCCCCAAGGTAGTCATATCTCTCTTGATGGTTTCTAGAGGTATCATCCCCTTCGAAGAACATACTGCAGTAGTAGGGACTACTAGCAACAATATGTTTTCAAAGAGAAAAACTCTAGATGAGGGTTCACTGTAATCAAGCAAGTCGGAGACCTAGCATGATCACGGATTCACCTCCACTCCTTATGTTCCCACGAACCCGGGTATAGGGCCCTTTTTCAACTCACCGTGTGTGCAAATAGTGTTAGTGTTTGTGTGCATCAAATGAATAAATATTTACCTCATGCATACAAAAAAAATGCACTAAAAGCATCAATGAGTTATATATACAAGAACATAATAAGGGGAAGCCAACAAAGGAGTAAGTCATGGCAAAATTTGCACAAGATTAAATGGCCTAACTCTCTAAAAATAGTCCCCAGTGGAGTCGCCAACTGTCGCAACCTACCCTTCGGCGGGAGGGCGACGCGAGACTCGCGGGATGCGTGTTCCATGAAAGGAATACGCGCGGAGTCGCCACCAACGTTTATTTGAGGAAAACGTCGGAAAAACCGGAAAAGACGCGATCTACGAACTTTTAAGTGAAAGGTTCGGGAGTTGTATTTACGCACGGGGAAGGTATTAGCACCCCACACGTCCGTCCCAAGGGACGGCAGCCTTTAATTGAATGTGCAAACATGACTTTGATTTTTACGTTCCCTTTTATGTCCTTATATCCTTTATACTTTTTTTATATTTTTCTTTTTTGTGGTCGACAAGGGTGTTTCCCTTTGCTCCTACGTATTCCTCAATTTGGGATGAGAAAATCAGACCTACGTAGTTCTTTCTTATCAAGCGATTCTTTTTTACTTAAGTGGTGATCATTTTAAGGCGTTGGACCTTAAAAATGATCCATTTTACTTAGTGAGAAATTGAAATGACAAACTTCAAAAGCCTGTTTTTGTGGACGAGCTTGACTAGGCGAGCTGATTTTAGCCTTAGTTTCACTTTAGTTATTAATCAATTCGATTAAGAATGAGAAATCCCAAAGAGAAAACGTTCGATTGATTTTCCGCTTTATTTTACTAAAAGATGTTTTTTTTTATTATTATATTATTTTTTACCTCTTTTTGATTTCCAACGTGGTTACGGCACGACCGAACGGTCGGAATTCATTTTAACCGAAGTTAACGGATAATACAATTCAAACGTTCGGTGGAAATTGATTTTATTTTTAAGTTAAGCGAGAAATGACTTAAGTAAAATGGCTTAAGCACGTCAACAGGGGGTATAAAAAGTAAACAAAACGAGAATAAAAATGCACGAAACACAATGTGGACCACCATGGGTGCATAGAATGAATGGAAAAGCTTGGTTCGAGGTACTTACCCGTTGAAGATCGAAGAACGATGAAGAACGAATGAAGAACGTCGAAGAACGGTCGAAACCTTTGCGAAATTCCTCACGGAAAACGTTACGGAAACGTTTCGGAAGCGCCTCGGCTTAGATTTTCTTCACGGAAACAATTTTTCCAAGCAAATTCGAAAGAGAGAGAAGTGCCTAAGGGGCTGAACCCCTTCCTTCTTCACTTCCTCCCCAATTTATAGCAAAATAGGGGAGGTGGTTGCCGCCCAGCTCGCCCAGGCGAGCCAGGTTGCTTCCTCCAGAAGCAACAGCCTTCTGGAGGAATATTCTGGAGGGCCCAAGTGGGCCTGGGTGCTATTTGCACCCCCATTTTTACTAAGTACACCCCCTCTGCTGTTTTTTTTGGTGATTCTTTTTTCGTAAAGTTACGGAAACTTACGAATTTCGTAACGATACTTGTTTTCTTTCCGTAATGTTACGGAACCTTGCGGATTACATAATCATCCCCCTTTTGACTTACGGAATGTTACGGAACCTCACTTAATTATGCAACGATGCTTCCATTTGATTTCCGGTGTGTCACGGAAACTTACGGATTGTGCATCAATATTTTTTTGGTTTTTCGGCATGTCCTGGAATTTCACAAATTGCCTAATGATGGATGCCAAGCACCTCACAAGGACCAAAGAAAGGCCGCATGTCATCAAGCAAAGGTCCCCGGACGAAATTAGGGTATGACAGGTTGGATTAAGTGGTTACTGTTAGGGACAAATTCTCCATAACCCAGGATAAGAGAATGGCTTCTGAATCAGAGGAAACAACCATTTTTAATATTATTAGTTTCGTATTCCAGTTTACTTGTTATGCTCCTTAAATCACAAAACAAACAAACCCCCCCCAATCGTTACTGTTACTGCAAGTATATTATGAACATTTGGTTTATCATTGCTCGTTGGGAAACGACCAAGGATCACTTCCTAGTTACTGCATTATCATGTTTATTTGATTCGGGTACGGCCTCGATCAGGCGGACATAACATTCAGAGGATGTGGCGGAACATTGACATTGTCCGCGTATGCTTGACATTTATGACATTTCCTTACATGGGCGCAACAATCGCTTTTCATAGTGAGCCAGTAATAACCGGTTCTAAGGATCTTCCTGGCCATAGCATGCCCATTGGCATGTGTCCCAAATGAACCCCCGTGGATTTCCTCAATCATGTAGTTCGCCTCTTTGGCATCTACGCATCGTAGGAGGGTCATGTCGTGGTTTCGTTTGTACATGATGGTACCACTCACGAAGAAACCAGTAGCCAATCTCCTTAACGTTCTTTTGTCATTATCAGAAATCCCTGGTGGATATTCCTTGTTCTCAACATATTGTTTAATGTCGAAGTACCACGGTTTCCCATCTCGCTCTTCCTCTATCACACAACAATGTGCTGGTTTGCCCTGAGATCTGAATTCGATGTATGGCAGATCCCCGTGTGGGGCCAGTTGAAACATGGATGCCAGGGTGGCCAATGCATTGGCCATTTGGTTCTCTTCCCGAGGTATGTGGTGGAAAGAAATTTCGTCAAAGAATTCGGCTAACATCAAGATGTGAGTTTGATAGAGTATCAACTTCGGATCCCTAGTTTCCCATTCTCCTCTCAACTGGCGTATTACCAAAGCTGAGTCTCCATACACTTTGAGTAGCTTTACATCAAAATCAATGGCCGCTTGAATCCCAAGGGTGCACGCTTCATATTCGGCCATATTGTTGGTACAATCAAAACCTAACCTGGACGTGAAAGGAATACACTGATCATCCGGGGATACAAGGACTGCCCCTACTCCATGGCCCAAAGCATTAGATGCCCCATCGAAGCAAACAATCCATTTGTCTATGTCTTCGTGCGTCCGCTTCTCTTCGAACAGGGCCATGATGTCTTCATCTAGGAACTCAGGGTGCATCGGCCGATAATCCTGGAAGGGTTGCTGGGCCAAATAATTTGCCAAGGCGCTTCCATTTACCGCCTTTTGGGTGACGTACACAATATCAAATTCAGATAGTAGTACCTGCCACCTAGCGATTCGTCCCGTGAGGGCCGGTTTCTCAAAGATGTATTTCACGGGATCCATTTTGGAAATAAGCCACGTGGTATGACTGAGCATGTACTGCCTAAGCCGATGTGACACCCATACCAGGGCGCAACGCATCCTTTCCAGCATTGAGTAATTCATCTCACATGCGGTAAACTTCTTGCTTAGATAGTAAATCGCTTGTTCCTTTTTCCCAGAATCATCGTGTTGACCCAACACGCACCCCATAGACTCGTCTAACACAGTCATGTACAGGAAAAGAGGTCTTCCTGTTACAGGTGGCATGAGCATCGGGGGTTTGCGAGGCTCTGTTTGATCTTCTCGAAGGCCTCTTGGCAGTCGCTGTTCCACAGGACTGCCTGGTTCTTACGTAATAGCTTGAAAATGGGCTCACATGTAGGGGTGAGTTGCGAGATAAATCTCGCGATGTAATTCAACCTGCCCAAGAAACCTCTAACCTGCTTCTCTGTGCGTGGTTCCGGCATTTCAAGAATGGCCTTCACTTTCTTGGGATCTATCTCTATCCCTTTTTGACTTATGATGAATCCCAGCAACTTCCCCGACTTTACCTCGAAGGTGCACTTGGTTGGGTTTAGCTTCTGTTGGTATTTCCGCAACCTTCCAAATAGCTTACGCAGATTGACAAGGTGTTTGTCCTCAGTCCGAGATTTGGCAATCATGTCATCTACGTAGACCTCTATCTCCTTATGCATCATGTCATGGAACAACGCTACCATGGCACGCTGATAGGTTGCCCCAGCATTTTTCAGCCCGAAGGCCATCACTTTGTAGCAAAACGTTCCCCATAAGGTGATGAAAGTAGTCTTCTCCACATCTTCGGGTGCCATCTTTATCTGATTATACCCGAGAAACCATCCATAAACGAGAAAAGGGCGAATTTGGCTGTATTATCTACCAGTATATCAATGTGTGGCAAGGGAAAATTGTCTTTAGGACTAGCTCGGTTTAAGTCCCGATAGTCTACACACATTCGCACCTTGCCGTCCTTTTTTGGGACCGGGACAATGTTGGCCACCCACTCCGAGTATCGAGCTATAGCTAAGAAACCCGCATCGAACTGCTTTCTCACTTCTTCTTTGATTTTTAAAGACATCTCGGGTCTCATCCTTCGTAACTTTTGCTTAACTAGGGAAGACCCAGGATTCAATGGAAACTTATGCTGCACAATGTCGGAGTCCAGATCGGGCATGTCTTGGTATGACCACGCAAAGACGTCTTGATATTTTTCAAGAAGCATTATCAAGCCTTGGCAGATAGGTGCGTCATATCGGTTCCTACTTTTACTTCTTTCTTTCCCTCTCCGGTCCCTAAGTTTACTAGTTGGTTTCCTCTTGGTGAGGCTTCATTTCGCATTCTTCCCTGAGCGATCAACCTCTCTAACTCTGGTGAAAGGATGTCCTCTTCCTCTTCTTCGTTCATCATTTGGCTACATCTCGGTCGAAATCGATTGTCAACCCTCGTTGTTAGGATCCTCAAAGAATCGACCCTCATATCTATACCAATCAAGACAAAAGAAACAAAAACA
>NW_021143631.1:0-10898 GCF_004193775.1 Glycine soja
TTGTGAAATTCCAGGACATGCCGAAAAACCAAAAAAAATATTGATGCACAATCCGTAAGTTTCCGTGACACACCGGAAATCAAATGGAAGCATCGTTGCATAATTAAGTGAGGTTCCGTAACATTCCATAAGTCAAAAAGGGGATGATTATGTAATCCGCAAGGTTCCGTAACATTACGGAAAGAAAACAAGTATCGTTACGAAATTCGTAAGTTTCCGTAACTTTACGAAAAAAGAATCACCAAAAAACAGCAGAGGGGGGTGTACTTAGTAAAAATGGGGGTGCAAATAGCACCCAGGCCCACTTGGGCCCTCCGGAATATTCCTCCAGAAGGCGGTTGCTTCTGGAGGAAGCAACCCTGCTCGCCTGGGCGAGCTGGGCGGCAACCACCTCCCCTATTTTGCTATAAATAGGGGAGGAAGTGAAGAAGGAAGGGGTTCAGCCCCTGAGGCACTTCTCTCTCTTTCGAATTTGCTTGGAAAAATTGTTTCCGTGAAAAAAATCTAAGCCGAGGCGCTTCCGAAACGTTTCCGTAACGTTTTCCGTGAGGAATCTCGCAAAGGTTTCAACCGTTCTTCGACGTTCTTCATTCGTTCTTCATCGTTCTTCGATCTTCAACGGGTAAGTACCTCGAACCAAGCTTTTCGATTCATTCTATGTACCCGTAGTGGTCCACATTGTGTTTCGTGCATTTTTATTCTCGTTTTGTTTAATTTTTATACCCCCTCTTGACGTGCTTAAGCCATTTTACTTAAGTCATTTCTCGCTTAACTTAAAAATAAAATAAATTTCCACCGAACGTTTGAATTGTATTATCCATTAACTTCGGTTAAAATAAATTCCGACCGTTCGGTCGTGCCGTAACCACGTTGGAAATCAAAAAGAGGTAAAAAATAATATAATAATAAAAAAAAACATCTTTTAGTAAAATAAAGCAGAAAATCAATCGGACGTTTTCTCTTTGGGATTTCTCATTCTTAATCGAATTGATTAATAACTAAAGTGAAACTAAGGCTAAAATCAACTCGCCTAGTCAAGCTCGTCCATAAAAAATAGGTTTTTGAAGTTTGTCATTTCAATTTCTCACTAAGTAAAATGGATCATTTTTAAGGTCCAACGCCTTAAAATGATCACCACTTAAGTAAAAAAGAATCACTTGATAAGAAAGAACTACGTAGGTCTGAGTTCCTCATTGAGGATACGTAGGAGCAAAAGCCCCGCTTTTGTCGACCACCCCAAGAGATCGTTAATGGTCCAATGCCTTAACGTTTCTCTCCTTTCAAAAACAAGAGATCGTTAATGGTCCAACGCCTTAACGTTTCTCATCTTTCAAAATCAAAAGACCGTTTAATGGTCCAACACCTTAAATGACCTTTTGTTCAAATAAAAACATATTTTGCAAAAAAGACAAAAACAAACTTAACCAAACACTTTGTTCCGAAAGAACTACGTAGGTCTGATTTCCTCATCACAAATTGAGGAATACGTAGGAGCAAAGGGAAACACCCTTGTCGACCACAAAAAAGAAAAAAATATAAAAAGGGTATAAAGGATATAAAGAACATAAAAGGGAACATAAAAATCAAAGTCATGTTTGCACATTCGATTAAAGGCTGCCGTCCCTTGGGACGGGCGTGTGGGGTGCTAATACCTTCCCCGTGCGTAAATACAACTCCCGAACCTTTCACTAAAAAGTTCGTAGATCGCGTCTTTTCCGGTTTTTCCGACGTTTTCCTCAAATAAACGTTGGTGGCGACTCCGCGCGTATTCCTTTCGTGGAACACGCATCCCGCGAGTCACGCGTCGCCCTCCCGCCGAAGGGTAGGTTGCGACAGGGATGAACCCTTTTCTTCTTCACTCCTCCCCCTATTTATAGCAAAATAGGGGAGGAGCTTGCCACCCAGCTCGCCCAGGCAAGCAAGGTTGCTTCCTCCAGAAGCAACAACCTTCTGGAGGAAGGATCTGGAAGGCCCAAGTGGGCCAGATTGCTATTTGTACCCCCCTTTTTACTAAATGCACCCCCTTCTATTTTTTTGGTAATTCTTTTTCCGTAACGTTACGAAACTTTACGAATTTCGTAACGATACTTATTTTCCTTCCGCAAGGTTACGAATCCTTACAGATTACGTATTTACTCTTTTTTTAGCTTTCGAAGAAGTTACGGAAACTCACGGATTGCGCAAAAACACCTTTTTTCGACTTCCGCCACATTACGGAATTTCACGGATCGCGCAAGCCTGCTTCCTTTTGATTTCTGAGACGTCTCGGGACTTCATTTATTGTGCAACAAAGGACGCCAAGTATCTCAAAGCGGCTAACCAAAGGTTGCATGTCATCAAGTAATAATCCCCGGACGAAATTAGGGTATGACAGTTGCCCCTCTTTACTTACCTCTCATCGGAGATAAGAGGAAAGCAAAGATAGGACACTTATTTCGTCCGTCCTGCCCTTTCTGTGATGACGACTCTCGTCTCTACTCCTTCTTTTTTCTTCTGCACAAAACAAAATACAAACAACAACAAGAACAACGAACATAATATACATATACACATATACACATATTTGGCGAAGGAACCGATCTGGAAAACAACAGAATAACGTGTTTCCCAGTCACCAGAGGCTTCGCGCTTGATAATGGAGGACACATGAATAGCGCTAGGCAATGACATTCATGGGGCTCCGAAAAAGGGAAAGAATGGAGGATTGCCTTGAGGGTCCGCACTTAGGCAATCATGAAACACGACTCCAAACTCGAAAGTGGAGGATACATGAACAGCGCTAGGCAATAACATTCATGGGGCTCCGAAAAAAGGGGGAGAATGGAGGATTGCCTTGAGGGTCCGCACTTAGGCAATCATGAAACACAACTCCAAACTCGAAAGTGGAAGACACATGAACAGCCCTAGGCAATAACATTCATGGGGCTCCGAAAAAGGGTGAGAATGGAGGATTGCCTTGATGGTCCTCACTTAGGCAATCATGAAACACAGCTCCAAACTCGAAAGTGGAGGACACATGAACAGCCCGAGGCAATAACATTCATGGGGCTCCGAAAAAGGGTGAGAATGGAGGATTGCCTTGAGGGTCCTCACTTAGGCAATCATGAAACACAGCTCCAAACTCGAAAATGGAGGACACATGAACGAAAACGCAATTCATGGAGCTCCGAAAAAGGGTGAGAATGGAGGATTGCCTTGAGGGTCCTCACTTAGGCAATCATGAAACACAGCTCCAAACTCGAAAATGGAGGACACATGAACAGCCCTAGGCAATAACATTCATGGGCCTCCGAAAAAGGGTGAGAATGGAGGATTGCCTTGAGGGTCCTCACTTAGGCAATCATGAAACACAGCTCCAAACTCGGAAGTGGAGGACACATGAACAGCCCGAGGCAATAACATTCATGGGGCTCCGAAAAAGTGTGAGAATGGAGGATTGCCTTGAGGGTCCTCACTTAGGCAATCATGAAACACAGCTCCAAACTCGAAAATGGAGGACGCATGAACGAAAACGCAATTCATGGAGCTCCGAAAAAGGGTGATTGGCAGGACCAAACGGTCTACCGTGTTCTTCCACCTGAAAGGCAAACATGCTTTTTGTAAAGAAAAATAAATCATTCGCGAGAGCACCATATCTTAGAGAAGCAATATAATTGTGCCACGGGTAATTTTCCTTGTAACCGAGAATGAAGGGCAGGATGTCAACTTTTAGCTTTTAAATGAACATGCGGAGGAAACATCGGGCTAAGCTGAAAATAAATCACTCATAGTGTATAAAACTCACAAGACAAGTGTTTTATCCTATTCCCAAACCATAACTGCACCATGACTTTATTTTGCAAACGGCTTCCTATCGAATCAAAGATCAAACGTACGATCACGGACCAATAGGAATTTCTCGAGGGTAGTGTTTTTGGAGAGGAAGCTGGGTGTTTCGGTCTTTTCCTCTTTGTTCATGTGGGGTGGGATATTGCCAGTCGAAAAATGATTTCGAGTGGAAATCTGGCTTGAAGAACTTTTGCCCTCTTTCCTTCATTGATCGAGAATTGCTTCTTTTCCCTTTTCACTTCCTTTCGATCTTTGATCGGGAATCCTTCCTTTTCTTTCTTTTGTTCTTTTCTTTATTTTCATCTTTTCCTTTTTCTTTCTTTCCATTTCTTCCTTTTCTTTCTTTTCACTTCTCCTTCCCCATCCCTTTCCTTGGGAAATCGGGTTTTAGCATTCTATTCGCTCTCCCCTGAGGAGATTCTGCTGTCCTTTGCTTCGGGGAAGGAATGAGGATTCTTTTTTATAGGCCAATGTTCAAAAAGGTCTAAGGTTGTGTTTCAATGGGGTCTTTTATCGTGGGAACCCAATCTTGATATCTGGGGCGAATCAAATTTGGGTGTCAAGGTGTCGATTTCGGGCTGAACTTCCATATTATTACATAAGGCACGCGTGACAATGATGATTTGAAAACAACATGCAAAATTAGTCATGGCTACAGCCAGGTGGGCACTCAAGCATCCCGTTTATGGCATTGTGATACTACGGTTGGGAATTTACACGAACAGACCCAACGTTTCCAAGTTATGTTCTTTCATCAGTTCAATGAATTCATCCATTCTTATCTCAGTTATTCCGGAAAATAAACTCTTAGCGTCAGTCCCTTGTTTCCAGAAGATACGTTTGCTCTTTACGAATGATTTATACTTCTTAACTATAACATGTCGACCTTCACGGTTTTTCTTTCTTTTTCCTTTTTGTTTCATTTTTATATATTCACAAAATTATACACCTGTGGTCCTTTATGAAGAAATTTTCTTTTGTATATCTACACTCTTATACATGACAAACTTTTTCTGTATACGCATTGGAACTCTCTCTCTTTACGTCACACGGTCAAACCCTATTTATATTCAAAGATCTTTTTCATTTTTCTCCAACACACACTTATGGTTCATACAAAAGTTTCTTTATATATACTCGTTCACACACAAGAATCCCTCTACAAGTATTTTTTTATAAAAACCCTTCTATGCATATTTTCCTTTTTCTTTATATACGCATACATTTATTCACTACACTTCTCTCCCTTTTTATCATGATTTTGGTTCATTTTATTTTTAGGACGACGTTCCTAAAATAATAACAAATTCTACGTGATTCAGGAATTTCTACAAACATTATTGACAACAACGAAACAAGTACCGACGTAACAACTCAAACGATATGTATGTACAAAACAAAAGTCAATCAACACGAAACAAACGTTAGTCCCTTAGTCAAACAAAAACAAAAATAAGATGATATGTAACAGGAAAAAATGGAAACAAAAAGAAATATGGATCAAGGGATCTCCCAATCATGTGGCCCTTCTCCCTCCTAAGAAATCAAGTAAATCGGTCATCTCCTCGTCCTCGCGGGCCTCATCTGCCTCGTCGAGAGCCTCTGCTGGTGCCTCTGTTGGTGCCTCTCCTGCCCGGGCCTCAGGCCAATCTCCAGGCCATGCGACCTCTGCCCTGAACTGGTCCGGAGTAGGGCACGGAAAAGAAGTAAAGCCCTGGCTCTGCAGGCTGAAACTCATCTGATAAAGACAATCATGGGTCTGTACATGTGCCCGGTGGTTGGCCGCCTGCTGGCGAACCAAATGCCGCAAATACTGCTCCGTATCAAATGATCCGGCTGGACCAGCCTGATGAGGTGGTGACGCGTCCGCGGCCTGTGGTGCCTCACCCTGGACCTGTCTCTGCGTGCAGTACTTCTCAATAAAAGCTCGGGTGATGGGCGGCCGAATCACCTTGCTAGGTGCGACGGGGACGCCGAACGACTGGCAGAGTCCTGTGATCAAGGCGGGAAATCCCAGGGCCCTGTTGGACTTATCCGGGTCCAGAGGGTGCCTGGTAGGTGCCATACCTGCAAATATATAGATGGCATCAGCGATTAACTGAGCCACGTGAATACTCATCCGCGTCAGGATGGCGTACACTAGCTGACACTTCGGCAGGGGGAGGTCAGAATTATGATCGCTGGGCTGGATGTTGCTGAGCAGCAAAGTCATCCAGATCTGAGTCAGGGTGGTCATGTTGGTGCGCATGATCCGCACTAGTCTCCCGGCAGCAGTCCGAGCAAAATCCTGCCCCGGTATACATAGCAAATGGGCGATGGCCTCCTCATCGAACCCATCGGACCGGTTCCTCCTCTGGCCATACTCGCACTCCTGACCCTCTTCCAGCACTAAAGGATATCCCAGGAGCTGGCCGATAGCATCTGCATCGAACGGGATCCACTGACCCCTCACCCAGGACCTCATATCTCGCACGCCCTCCTTTGTAGGCCAAGCATTGGCATAAAATTCGAGGACTATCTCTGGATCAAACTTGGCCATGGGGGTGACCAGTGATGCCTACCGCCGGCGAACTATCTCTTCCTGGAAATCGGTATACTCGTCGTCCTTGAGCTGGACGCGTCGCTCTCGGAGAAATGACCATCCCTTGATGGCCTCGAAGCGCTGCTGGTGCTCAGCGCTCCTAAAGCGGTGACTATCATACTCGGGAGCGGAACTAGTTCCTTCGGCCGCTTTATGATCGAGGCCGTACCCGAATCAAATAAACATGAAAATGCAGTAACTAGGAAGTGATCCTAGGTCGTTTCCCAACGAGCAGTGACAAACCAAATGTTCATAATATACTTGCAGTAACAGTAACGATTGGGGGGGTTTGTTTGTTTTGTGATTAAAGAGCAGAACAAGTAAACTGGAATATGAAACTACTAATGTTAAAAACGGGTTGTTTCCTCTGAGTCAGAAGCCATTCTCTTATCCTGGGTTATGGAGAATTCGTCCCTAACAGTCAACCACTTAATCCAACCCTATTTCAATTTACTAAGCGAAAATCAACTTAGGGTTATCAATACGTGATTAGGCACCACATACACCAGTTAGCCCTTCGTCCATTAAGCATGAACGCAAGTTAGGCTCAGAGGCAATTAATCGAACACGAAGCGTGCACTGATTAATATTCACGAATTTGGGATAACTGGTGAAGGGAAAACTGCCAGGAAACCACATTACAAGCGAAACCTCAAAGAGAGTTGGGCTTCGTCCTCAAAAGGAAACAACACCAGAAAATCTAGCCTTCCATGGATTCAAACAGAAAACGCAAATGAAACATGAAGCAGAAACGTAAATGAACAGAAACGTAAATAAACAGAAACGTAAATGAAAGTAGAAGAAGCAAGAATGAACTCGTAATTAGAAGCAGAAACGGAAATTTGCATTAAGAACGAAAACTGTAACAAGGGAACAAAAAAACGTGAAAACCTAAAACCAAAGCTCTGAATAATGAAAATAGCATCACAGAATGCCTTGCACGAATCCCAAGGCTTCTATTTAAAAAGAGTCACTCAAAGTCGCTGGGCCCTATTACAATACTCTGGCCCAAAACGAAATAAACACTGAACAACATAAAATAAAATTGCGAAATTTCCTAATTAGAAATTAACTAAGGTAAGCACTGCTTTATTTGCCCTCTTCAAGTCCACAACCAAAATCCGGATTAAGCCCAATGTTTCATTAATTCCTGAAATTAGATTAAAAACATCCAATTAGCTAAATGGGCCCAAATAATAAAACTGCCTAATTAATTGACAATTAAGACCAATCAGTAATTAAAATGGTGCAAAAAGGGTTTAGAAAATAGAAGAAAATGATGGCACATCTCTTTATCCTTCCTGGATCTCTTTGAGACAAGTTTCCTCGGGGCCATCTCCTACGAGAACAAACATTCAGAAGTTAGTTTTACAAGATAATGCTTATCTTAACGCAAAAATGTCACGCCAATCCCTCTGACTTAGACCAAACTCATATGATCCATTCATGCACACGTGCATGTGTAGAAAATATCCTATTACTCATGTCAACATACAAGAACATCCAACATATTCTAATTGCCATACACCTATATACATTCTGAAAAAGAAGAACACACTTTCATGCTCACAGTGTTGCGTCAAATTTTACACCTAATTTATATCCTAAACAATTTTGCCATCACAAACTACCTACATACATTGGAAGTACACCATACAAATTTTTATTGTTTCTCTCATATTTATTTATATGCATGTCAGAAAACTAATTACATCCCGCACACATTTGCATTCAAAAGGGCATTCTATGCTATCATACATTCATTTAGGAAAACAATTTATTCATACTTGGCGAGGAATTTTATGCCCCTTATATTTACACACATATCTACACACCATTGAAAAGCATTTCCCACGTTACTTAGGTGCAAAGTACCAATCATGGGGCAGCCCAAATTCTTACAAACAAGTCCCTATTTTCATGCTTTTCTAATTCTAAAACCAAATTTTGGATTCCCAGCCATAAGCATGTTTCCTTGCATTGAAGCCACAAGTTTGGGTTCTTAAGCTTGGGATTGCATTTGGGCATCTATTTTGACTTCCCTATGTTGTCTCTATATACATAAAACAGCCCCACCATCCCAATTCTGCAAAATCACATTCATATATCATTGGGGCATTTCACCGAGCACTTGATGGGCACACGTTTGGACATAAATTGCAAGAGAATGGGGGCAATGTGGCATGCCCCATTGCTTCAGAATACAACATAGGCCTAAGACCTTCTCATTCAAATCCTCAATTCAAGAAAACAAGCATAAAAACAAACCAAAACTGCCCCACAAATATAAGCATGTTCTCACAATTTAGAGTACCAAAAGATGAAGAAAACACATCAATGGGAAGTAAAAAACATCAAGGATGGAATACTTACTTGTTGGAGTGAATAATAACACCAAAAATGAAAGTAACAGGAACCAAAAGTGGCTTGAGGGAGCAAGAACCGCAAGCCTTCGTGTTCCTTCTTTTGAATGAGAGGGGGGGGGGGAGTTTTTGGATGCCAAAACGTTCCCCTCCCTCGTTTTTATAATTTGGGTGCAGGGGTTGCTCGCCCAGGCGAGCTAACCTGCCATTTTTTTTAGGGATGCATTAACCATGTCTCCCCCCTCTTATAGGTTAGCGTTTTGCCTAACTTGAGCCTACTTAAGTTAGAATTAGGTGTTGATTACTTATGTAAAACAAACAATAGTAAAAGAAACTGCAAATGCAAAGGATACTGGGCTGCCTTGCAGCGACGTTCTCTGCTTGTTTAGCGCCGGGAAGGGGTGGCGCTTGGTCAGTCGCGATCCTATCCTCCATTCGCTTCCATCCCTAAGTACCTGCAAGTAAGAGCCAAATGATATGCGACCAATCGTGACCGGTCATCGTCTTACCTTGGTTAATTTCTGCCATTGGCTTGTCTTGACTTTTGATCGTGGCCTGAGACGATTCTGCTCCTTGCTATCACAAGATATGCATGTGCATGTGCATGTATGAATGTTTCTAATGCGATGATTTTATTTTAGTGAAGGCTGGTTAGATTCAATTTTAAATAAGCGTTTGGGGCACCCCATACACCGAGCGAAGAGGGCTCAAGTTATAACAAATCTAAAACACAAGGTTTGAAACCAAAGAGAGGACAAAAACCTCGCCCATCCTTTCTTCTCTTTAAAAGAATGAGACAAATACAGAGGAATGGAATCCCTGAAGGAAACCAAGAAGAACAAAAACTCAGAATTAAAAGAACATGCAACAGTCCCCTCAATTGCCCCAGACTTTAAGCGTAATATCGTTTAACTACATTGGAGTTCACGGGCGAAGGCAATTCCTTGCCATCCATGTGGGTGAGTATCAGAGCACCCCCAGAAAAAGCTCTTTTCACCATGAAATGTCCTTCATAATTCGGGGCCCACTTGCCTCGATTATCTTTAACAGCGTGGGACATCTTCTTCAGCACGAGGTCCCCCTCGTTGAACTTGCGCGGGCGTACCTTCTTGTCGAATGCGTTCTTTATCCTTCGTTGATACAAAAACCCATGGCTCATGGCGGCCAAACGCTTACCTTCAATAAGGTTAAGTTGGTCGTAACGTGCTTGAGCCCATTCTGACTCTTCTAGGCCTGACTCCGCCATTATCCTCTGAGAAGGAACCTCTACCTCAAATGGGAGCACTGCTTCCATCCCATAAACCAAGGAATACGGCGTTTCCCCAGTAGAAGTTCGCACCGAGGTTCTGTATCCATGTAGGGCGAAAGGCAACATCTCATGCCAATCTTTGTATGACACTGTCATCTTTGAACAATCTTCTTAATTTCTTATTCGCAGCCTTTACAGCCCCATTCATCTTGGCCGATAAGGGGTAGAGTTATGATGCTGGATCTTGAAGTCTTCGCACATCTCCTGCATCATCTTATTGTTCAGATTGGTGCCATTGTCAGTAATGATCTTCCTGGGGAGTCCGTATCGACAAATCAAATCCTTCTTTATGAATCTAACTACCACATTCTTTGTGACATTAGTATAAGAAGCTGCTTCGACCCATTTGGTGAAGTAATCTATCGCCACAAGAATGAAGCGGTGACCATTCGACGCTTTGGGTTCGATGGCCCCAATGACATCTATTCCCCACATAGAAAAAGGCCAAGGGGCAGACATACCATTCAGAGGATGTGGCGGAACATTGACATTGTCCGCGTATGCCTGACATTTATGACATTTCCTGACATGAGCGCAGCAATCGCTTTCCATGGTGAGCCAATAATAACCGGCCCTAAGGATTTTTCTGGCCATAGCATGCCCATTGGCATGTGTCCTAAAGGAACCCTCGTGAATCTCCTCAATCATGAAGTTCGCCTCTTTGGCATCTACGCATCGTAGGAGGGTCATGTCGTGGTTTCGTTTGTATAGGATAGTACCACTTACAAAGAAACCAGTAGCCAATCTCCTCAACGTCCTTTTGTCATTGTCAGAAATCCCTGGTGGGTATTCTTTGTTCTCGACATATTGCTTGATG